>NC_041392.1:366690630-366728611 GCF_002162155.2 Triticum dicoccoides
AAGAGTTCTGCATTGTCCAAAGGCAAGACTTCTGCATCCTCGAAGGGCAAGAGTTCTGCATCCAGCAAGGGCAAGAGTTCTGCATCGACGGAGGGCAAGAGGACCGCATCGTCGAAGGGCAAGAAGGCTGCATCAACGGAGGATGACGATGATGACTTCATGTAGTATGTAAGATGTATTCCAGTTGTACCGTTTCATTCAGATGTATTTGCATTATTAGTTTGTATTGTATTATTGTAGGGCATTATGTTCTATCTGAATTTCATTTTGTAGTATGTAAGATGTATTGCACAAGTTCAACTGGAATAAGAATGCGAATTAATAGTAATATGTCTCTCGCATACATAAAACAATATATGTCTCCTGATCAGATAGAAGGAAGTGCGATAGTAACACATACATGAAGCATGTCTCATACATAAATACTGACACACATATGCGAATAGTCTGAAACTAACATAGATAATAAGTCATACATAGATAGATAAGCATATCACTGCGGGGGACGGCGACGAGTCTGGGTCTTCCTCGGGCGAGGACCGGAAGGCGATAAGCGCTGAGGCGGTGGACGAGGCTCGCGATAACCACGACCATAGTTAACCTCGTCTGTCACGGTCTGTGTCTCCTGCGTCGGTGGTGGTGGTGGAGTGTGAAACACTGTCTGCGAGAAGCCATAAATGTTTGTAGCATGGTCATCATCCTCGCGGTCGCCCTCAAAGTAATCAGCACCACCACTAAGGATGGGTGACTGCTCTGAATGCATGAACAGTTGCGACTGGTTGCCGCCTGCGGTAAAGTAAAACATGTAAAATTGATACAAATGCATGAACGATTACTACTCTGTTGAAAAGAATGTAGTGAGTAGGGTTACCTAGTTCCATCTGCTGATGCCAGTAAGCGCTCCCTAGCTGTGAAGGAGGTGGCTCATGCCAGGAAGAGCTCCCTGGCTGTGAAGGAGGTGGCTCATGCCAGGAAGAGCTCCCTGGCTGTGAAGGAAGAGGTTCTTCACGGTGCGCAGAAGGTCGTGGTTGTGAACGGTGCACAGAGGGTCGTGGTTCTGAATGTTGTACAGAGGGACGTGGCGGACGATGTGCTGGAGGAGGAAGTGCAACATCCGAAGACCGTCTACACGTAACAGCTGCGTAAATCCCGCATAGCTTGTCATCAAGACGCCTCAACCATGAGACGCCCTCTCGCGGTGGGATAGTTTCTCCCCTCTGATAGCGCCGCATTAAAGCGGAAACCTCCTCTCGCGCCTGTACTGTCAAGTCACCCTGTAGATGAAGAGTTAACCAATTATATCCTCGTTGTATGATAGACACCACGAATAGACATCCCAGTTTAACAAAAGACTCAACATATAAGAACCAAGGCATTTACCGCGTGGTGTCTGGTTCCCACAACAGAGGCAGTTGGGTACATATCGCTGGTGAGAGGGGCTTCGATCTGATCAGGAGCAGCTGATGGAACCAAGTAGATCCTCGTTGTATGCCGGTAACGCTGCAGATACAACCCGAACATTTCCCAGTTAAAGGCCCGAACCTCACCCCAGATATTTGTCGCAGCGGTAGTCCATTCGTCAACGTAAGGGGTAATGCTCTTAAGCCAGTAATCCATCAACTTGTTTCCTCCTAGGCGACTGTCCCTGATATTGACATGCGCGATACATGATTAGGTATATTATGAATGTAAAGCTGACAACTAAAATAGTATTAGTACTTACTTGTGCACGTGGTCTGGCAAGTGTGGAATATCTGGAATCTCAGGCTCTTGATATAGACCGAACTGTCTCATCACCCTATGAAGAGACATCTCCTCAACCGTCACATTGAACACCAACTTGGCCTTGGTCATCCAAAAGTGCCGATCTCTAGTGCATAATCCAGAAATCCCAACTGGGTACCTCGATGATATAGCCTGAGCCGAGTATGGCTCCCAGATAACTTGATCCTCGTGCAAACTATCGAACTGCGTCGTGAAGGACGGGTAGCATCCCCTAACCTGACTATGCGCAAATTGTCTTTGTGCATGACAACAAATAAGCATTAGTAATACTATTGAATGGCAAGAAATAATTACGTTCCAATTCCATGTTGCATGTACACTCACACGTTGGATAAAATTCCGTTCCAATTTTTACCTCGTGTGTCTTCACCTCATTTCCAGAACCAAAACCATCGGTAGGAAGCTGAACCTCATACCTCCTTTCTTGATTCCCTATGAGTCTGACAGTGTGCTTCTTTGCTTTCTCTATCTTCTTTGCCATGTATTCCATGACACGGCTACAATAAGGTGTGTTCTGATTATCTTCAATATGCTTCTTTGCTAACTCGTGCCTTTCTCTGAAATATCTCAAAGTGCCGTGGAATACAGCCTCCACAATAGCTGTGAGTGGCAATGCTCTATTCCCTCTCAGCACAAAGTTATACACCTCTGCAAGATTGGTTGTCATGTGGCCATACCTAGCTCCATGTGTGTCATGCAGCAAAGACCAATTCACTGGAGGCTCTTTCTCTATCCACTCAGAAAAATTCTTTATTGCCCTTCCCTTCTTTCTCTTAGTATTAGGAGGGTCAATTGCTGGCAAGTCACAAAGACCTACTGGCTCCTCTAGCTCCGCGATGAGTGCTGCTAATTTAACTTGATCTTCTTCCATTTTCTTCCTCGCACGGACCTGCTTCTTAGTAAACTCATCTAGTTTTGACCAAATAAATTCGTATTTGCGTTGTTGGCTCTGCTTGCATAATTTTTTGAACAAGTTCATCAACCGCTTGTTCTTGAACTGTGAGAAAAAATTAGCCCCAATATGGCGCATGCACCACCGGCTCTGCAAGTCCCTCCAAGGTGTTGGTTCGTCATCTGTTGGATTACGAAGTGTCTTCACGGCCTTCAGTATACCAGCATGTCTGTCATGAATGACACACACGTTTGGTCGGTCCTTCACGATGGCAATTTTCACTTGGCAGAAGAACCATACCCAGCTGAGAAAGTTCTCACCCTCCACAAATGCCATGGCAAGTGGGATGATTTGATTGTTCCCGTCCACACCAATAGCAGTCAGAATTTGCCCTCTATACTGACCGGTCAGGAATGTACCATCCACAAACATAACAGGAGGACAATGCCGGAAAGCTTCGAT
This sequence comes from Triticum dicoccoides, assembly GCF_002162155.2. Lineage (NCBI taxonomy): Eukaryota > Viridiplantae > Streptophyta > Magnoliopsida > Poales > Poaceae > Triticum > Triticum dicoccoides. The sequence goes on from NC_041392.1 coordinate 366,693,770, forward strand.
GCACATACCAAAAGAGAAAAACACTCGTTTCAACACCTTGAAATCTGGTATACTCAGCAACCTCGTGTGTTGTACATTCACATAAGTGCCGGGATTCCTCTCCTTCAGTATGCCCAGGAGACGGACAACATTATCATATGAGTCGAAGAACGTCCCAAACCTTTCCTCCATAGCCTTCTGCTTAGCCCTCCAAGCCTTCCCATAAGGAATGACATAATTCCATCTGACCTTCACTGCTGTCTGGATGTGTTTTGCTTCCATATCTTTCTTCTCTACTATCTCAGTATACATGAGTTGCGCAATGAGACTTGAAGTCAGGTTCGGATGCTTCACCAACAGGTTCTTCCTCACACAATTATGTGGGACGACAATGGTGACAACCCAGTGGATGTCATACTTCGGCACATGCTCGTGCACCTTCCCAGGACAACTTGTTTCAACACATTTCACGGTATAGTTTGTTGGACTTGATATGTGTGTCCGGAAAACCCTCTGCGTAGACATAGCCCACTTTATCACCGCATACTTCAATTTTTTCTTTGTATCAAACATAGCCCCTATCTGTACTTGGTTCAGATTATACTGCCATGGAGTCTCATGGCCATCGTTGACCGTAAGGCCAGTGGATATGTCCTGCTCCCATGCAGAAGGAATCGGTACCTCCACTTCATCCTCAGAATTTTCAGAATCCAGTTCCTCCACCAATCCATCCTCGTCCTCTTGCTCCATCACCCTCTGCATTTCATCCCCTTCCTCATCCCCATCAGCAAAACCAGAACCAGCTAATATTATCGACTGGCTACTCTGCCCAGTATCAGGACCACAAACATTGTGTGGCACGTACTCCGACTCTTTCTCGGGTTGGCTAGCATACACATCTTGTGGCTGTGACCCGGATAAAACAATCTCGGTCGCCACTTCACTGCCCTGACCGGTTTCATACCCCCTGTGGAGTTGTACGGCATTCTCCTCCTTCGGCACAGGTTGCACAAGTACATATGGGTGGATTCTTCGGTCTCGGCAGCGTCTTAACAGGGACAACCAATGTTGGCTCCTATCTACCGGCATCAACTCCCACTTGACATTTTTACAAGATTTGGTCCACAATGCGTGAATACTGACGGAACATACTTCAGGATCAAGCCCGAAACTAGTTGTCAACCAGTACTTCAATTGTCTAATGTCCAGTTTGTCCGGGTCTGCTAGTGTCATGATGCCATTTTTAAACTCGCTAAGATCAACTCCCAACTCATTATATCGAACGTTACCAGCGCCGTAGTAAACAGTCAAATTTACTGATTCAGACATTTTCACCTGTCAGACATTGTCATCTTCTCATTAATCACAACGAACACTAATATTACCCGCTACACTGACTACGCGCTAAAATGCCACCACAAACATATTAACACTAACTAATAAACTATACAATTTAGAGAAAATTTGTGACGCCATGGTTATACCTTCGAAGCGTGCGTCTCTTCCGGTCACCGGCACCGGCCACCGGACAACGGCAGCGCCGCCCACTCGACGGCCGGAGGTTCAACTCCGGTCACCCCCCTAGCTGCTGCTCCTCCTCACCACCTCCTCCTCCACAGCTGCTGCTCCTCCTCACCACCACCTCCTTCCCAACCGGACCTCCTCCACCCAACCATGGCTCCTCCCCCAAGCGCACAAAAAACTATCCCATAACAAAAAAAACACCATAGGCCGGTGGAGAATGCTATGATCTATCTATTATGTGCCTTGGTTGTGTAAATGAGTGCAAATTGGAGGAGATCAGGGAGGAGACCGGAGCTCTACGGAGAAGAACGAGAGGAACGAGAGAAAGAAGAGGCGAGCAGGAAGAGGAAGGCGACGACGGGATTGGCCTTATCCAGACCTTTTCGGTCTAGGCCTGGCCGAAAAGCTTTTCGGCTGCGGGCTGGCCGAAAACGGCCCACTTCGGTCTAGGCCTGGCCGAAGCTACTATTTTCGGCCCAGCCCCAACCGACGAGAACTCTTCGGCCCAACTGAGGTTCATTTCGGCCTACAGCTGGACGAAAAGTCCTTTTCGGCCTAGTTCTGGCCGAAAACTACCACTTCGGCCACCACGAGACCGACAGGGTCATATTTCTGGTATATTCGCAATGGGTACTATAGTTCCCGAATTAGCTATAAAAAAGGTGATAGTTTGAAAAAAAATCTATTTATAGTCCAGATGGGTGCATGACAGATATACACTAAAGTGTCAACCACAAACTACTATTTGCAAAAGCAAGGAACATAAACAATAGGTTGTTGTAGCTAAGATAAATTACTCTTTTGAAGTTCACCGCCATATTTTATTAGAAAGTGCATTACCTATGGACAGTGCATCTCAGGGAATCACAGTGAGAATGAAAGGCTTGGAGAAATGCAAAATGATAAATTTTAGACGTTGGCATACAGAGAAACTAAAAGGAAAACATGCACCATCAATCATTCACCATAAGGGCACAACAAGGCAGTAGCTGATCTGTAGTAGATGGTAACCAAATAATGCACAAAAAGACAATATCTGTAGAAATGATCAAATGAAAAACCAGAAATCTCTAAGTCTGAAGACCGCGCATCCTCCTCAAATCACGTAATGAAAATTCACTTGCAAGATCAACTATTCATATTCTAGTTAATAGTTGGATAATTTCAAGAAACAAGAGCGTGGGTATATTATACATAACACAATTGTAACCCGTGAGTAAGAATAGGATGACAGCAGTTGCAATCAAGGACCACTGAATTAACAATAAAAATGAGTAAATAAATTACATACGGTGAAAACCCCAACAATAAGGCAATCCATACAAAGACACAGTAAATTCACAAGCCCAATTAGCACTATCCCACACATAGAAACAACAGTGATCACAACACTTCCATATGCTAGCACAGAGCGTCCAACTTTCAATTCGCACCTACATCCACCCGAACAGAACCAGGTCAAACAAACGAAGAAGGGGGAAAAGAGAAAACTTCAAACAGGCTGCAAGGGGCTCGTACCAAGACAAGTTGATTATGGATGGCTTGAGTGCGAGCTCGTGCACCACCTGTGGTCGTCGTCGCACACCCGTTGAGGCCGCGTCCGCTGGAGGCTGGACCGCCGTATGAGTCGCCGATGGCGCTAGGCCGTCATCGAGTCATGAAAGCGGGTGTCAAGCGCGACCGTCGTTGTATCACCACGGGATGCCGATGAGGCCTGCATCGAGTTCCTGGTGGGACCAGACCCCGCGAGGTGTGCGCAGCCTGGAGCTCCGAGTAGCAGGTCTCCCACAGGCCACAGCCGACCATGCCTGATAGCCTCCTGACTTGCACTGCTTCCAGCCCCCGATGTGAAGAACCCGCTGACCCTAATATCCCACGGCGGTGACCTGCGCTGATCTAGAACCATCGCACGTGGCGCCGCGAATCCAGAACATGCCGAAGCAGATGAAGGAGCCAGCGTGCATGGCCTCCATCCGTTCCTTCCGTCTGCTAGCCTCGCTTGCCTCGCTCCTCGGGAAACGTTGTTGTGAGGTGGGGCGGCTGGGAGATCGAGGCCGGTGGCCGGAGACAAGAGGATGGAGGAGACGAAGTAGCAAGAAGGCGGATTGATAGAAGCAAAGGTGTCCCATCTTTCAATGAGATGGTGGCTATCATTTTGGAGGAATCGACTTTGACGATCCGACAACGAACGTGCGAGAATGTCGCGCCTTAGCAATCGCAAAACCAACTCCGAGAGGTTATTGACCACGCCGGAGCACGATCAACCTGACCATGAACGTCTGTTTCCTGCAGGCAAATGAAGGACAAGCAAGAAACTAAGATTGCAATCTGGATATTGCGAATATAAGAGGAAAGCTTTATTGATCAAGGTGGGGTTTTGTGATGCCTTTGTCTGGCCGTTGAACACAAACGAAGTATGCAAAGTTGCAGCTATGGCGAACTTGAATCTAAACAAAACCCAAAGTCTAAACGACGCCCTAAGGGTTGTATATATCAAGGAAGAGGGGGGATTTCATGGACCTTGGAGGAGGGGTCCGAAACCAACCCTAACTCTTGTTTCCCCACACATACGGACTCTAAAAACAGCCTATACTCAAGTATTTCGAAATTACATGGGCCTGGCCCAATAATAAGGTGACGCAGCACCTATAATAGCCTCTGGACGAAATTTATGAAGTGGCATCTTGTATATTTCATCCAAGGCTTCACACACACATTATGGTGGCTTCAAAGTCCTGAAATCATCACTTGTAACTCCATTCTTGTCCGCCTTATGCATTCCATCATCTCCATGCTTGATCTTGCTCCAATGATCATCCTTCTTGTCCAAGCTAGGCCCTTCATTTGTAAGCAAGACAAATGTATCCAATTTAGGCAGCATCATATTCTCATGAACATTAGAATCATTACCAAAAAACGAAAGTACCTGGTAATTTAATTGGCGTGCGCGAGCTCTAGTAATTGGTCATGTATATGTATAAGTAGGGGATGTTGGTGTAACTTTGTTAGTGATGTCCTCATCATCCTCCCCTTCTTGAATTGACTTCGTCCTTGACGGAAGCTCATCTTCCTCACCAAAGTAAGGCTTCAAATCTGCAATGTTAAACGTGGGACTAACCCCAAAATCTGCAGGCAACTCAAGTTTATATGCATTATCATTTAATTTTTCTAACACCTTAAAAGGACCATCAGCATGTGGCATTAGCTTTGACTTGCACAAATTAGGAAACCAATCCTTACACAAATGTAACCAAACAAGATCTCCAGGTGCAAAGACAACATGTTTTCTACCCTTATCTCCAACAAGTTTATACTTAGCATTCATGCGCTCAGTATTTTCCTTAGTTAACGCATGCATTTTTAAGATCAATTCAGCAAGTTGTGTAGCATCAAAATTAACCTTCTCCAAAGATGGAAGAGGTAATGAATCATAGGTGCACGAGGTAGGAAACCATACACAATTTCAAAACGACACATCTTAGTAGTAGAATGCAGCGACCGATTATAAGCGAATTCAATATGAGGCCAGCATTCTTCCCACATTTTCTTGTTATTCTTCAAAACAGCCCTTAGCATGGTAGACAATTTTATATTGACTACTTCAGTTTGTCCATCAGTTTGGGGATGACTTGTAGTACTAAAAAGAAGTTTAGTCCCCAACTTAGCCAATAAACATCTCCAAAAGTCGCTAAGAAATTTAGTATCATGATCTGAAACAATAGTATTTGGCACACCATGCAAGCGAATAATTTCATGAAAGAACAACTTAGCAACATTAACAGCATCATCGCTTTTATGACATGGTATAAAGTGTGCCATTTTCGAGAACCTATCCATGACAACAAATATGCTATCCCTCCCCTTCTTTGTTTGAGGTAAACCTAAGACAAAGTCCATAGATATATCCTCCCAAGGAACACTAGGTACAGGCAAAGGCATATATAAACCATGATGATTGAGTCGTGACTTAGCTTTTTGACATGTAGTGCAGCGAGCAACAAAATGCTCAACATCCCGTCTCATCTTTGGCCAAAAGAAATGTGTAGCAAGTATATCCTCGTCTTCTTCACGCCAAAGTGTCCCATTAATCCTCCTCCATGCACCTCATGCAACAAGAAAAGATTAACAGAGCTAGCTGGAATGCATAGCTTGTTAGCACAAAACACAAACCCATCGTTAACAACGAACTTGTTCCAAGTTCTCCCTTCCTTACAATTCTGCAATACATCTTTAAATTCAGCATCATGCACATATTTATCATTGATGGTCTCCAAACCAAATATTTTAAAGTCAAGTTGTGAAAGCATAGTATAACGACGAGACAATGCATCAACAATAACATTTTCTTTACCCTTCTTGTGTTTAATGACATAAGGGAAAGTCTCAATGAATTCAACCCATTTAGCATGTCTATGATTCAGTTTTGCTTGACTTTTAATGTGGTTCAAAGATTCATGATTAGAATGTATAACAAATTCCTTGGGCCATAAATAATGTTGCCATGTTTCTAAGGTCCGAACAAGAGCATATAATTCTTTATCATAAGTAGAATAGTTCAGACTAGGCCCACTCAATTTTTCAGAAAAGTATGCAACAGGTTTGCCATCTTGTAATAACACACCTCCTAATCCAATTCCACTAGCATCACATTCAAGCTCAAAAGTCTTATTAAAATCAGGACGTTGGAGTAAAGGAGCATGTGTCAACTTATCTTTCAATACCGTGAAGGCTTCTTCCTGTGTGGTACCCCAAACAAAAGGCACATCCTTCTTTGTAAGCTCGTTGAGAGGTGCAGCAATGGTGCTGAAATCTCTCACAAAACGCCTACAGAAACCAGCGAGGCCAAGAAAACTCCTCACTTGTGTGACCGTTTTGGGCTGCAGCCAACTATCAATAGCTTCGATCTTGGCTTTTATCAACTTCAATTCCCTATGGAGTAACAACATAGCCAAGAAAAGATACTCGGTCGGTGCAAAAGGTGCACTTCCCAAGGTTACCAAACAAACGTGCATCCCGTAGAGCAATAAAAATAGCACGTAAATGTTTCAAATGTTCTTCCAAAGATTTTCTATAAATCAATATATCATCAAAATAGACTACCACAAATCGTCCAATGAAAGCACGTAAAACTTCGTTCATTAGTCTCATGGATAGCACAAGGACTAACGGATTCGCGAATATAACCTTTGTTGAGCTGCTCTTGGACTTGACGCATAATCTCCTTCGTCTCCTCTGGATTGGTATGGTACGGTGCATGGTTGGGTAGCGAAGCACCAGGAATTAAGTTAATCTGATGCTCAGTCCCTCGAATAGGTGGTAATACCAGTGGAACATCTTGTGGAAAGATGTCAGCGAACTCCTGCAAAATGTTAGTAATAGCAGGAGGCAAAGAGGAAGGCACGTCCTCGAACAAAAATAATGCCTCTTTGCACACAAAAGCATAGCAAACAGATTTGCTGAAATCTAGATCATCAATATCAGATTTGGTGGCAAGTAAACATGCACTTTTAAATTTAATTCCAGAAGCAACACTAAATGGTTTATTATTAGGCTTCATTTGTTTCTCAAATTCTTTTGCCGTAATCTGACTTTCACTCTTGTTGTGCTCCTGTTTTGCTTTATTAGCTCTATTAATATCATCTTTCAAAATGGAATCAGTAGTCATAGGAAGCAAAGTAATATGTTTACCCTTATGAACAAGAGTATATTGATTGTTTCACCATGGTGTACAGAATTTCTATCAAATTGCCATGGTCTACCAAGTAATAACGAACATGCTTGCATGGGTACCACATCACAATCAACATAATCAGCATACGTATAGTAAAATGCACACGAATGGTACGTGTTACTTTAACCTTGCCGTTGTTATTGAACCATTGGATATAGTAAGGATGTGGATGTGGTCTTGTGGTGAGAGATAGCTTCTCCACCATCTCCATGCTAGCCAAGTTGTTGCAGCTCCCTCTAGCTATGATGACGTGAATAGAACGTTCATGCACTTCATGTTTAGCTTTATAAGCAAGATGGAATAAACGAGTGATATTATTATACTCCTTATACTCTAGAATGGTCTGAATTTCTCTATTTAACCCACCCATAAAATGTGCAAGCATAGCTTCATTATCCTCAACAATACCACATCTAATCATGCCAGTTTGTAATTCCTAATAATATTCCTCTACAGAATTTTTTCCTTGTCTTAAACATTGCAATTTTTAAGTAATTCACGTTAATAATATGGTGGACCCCAATGAGTACGCATAGTAGTTTTCAAAGCAGCCCAAGTAGTTGGAATATTATTCGGATATAATCTACGATGTTCAGATGACCACACACAGGCAAAACTAGCGAAAGCACAAAGTGCAGCAGCAACACGTCTCTCCTCGGGATATTCTAAACATGTAAAATGTTGTTCGGTTTCTAACTACCAAGTAAGATATATATCAGGAATGTATCTACCCTCAAATGGTGGAATATTCAATTTCAGTTTAGGGAGATGGTCATGATCTTGTACCTGAGAGGGAGCCCTACCATTGCGATTATTTGCATGTGGACGACCTGGTGGTTGGACGTAGTTCTGATTTTGATCAACCTCGTCCTTGTAATCTCCCGCATAATCATCCTCCTCATCAGCAGTAGGAGCCACAGAAGTATCAACAGCAGCACCAACAGTTTGGCCATGCTCAAGAGGGACACGACTTGCTCGGCAGATGGCTGTTTCGCGACGTGGAGGTAGTCGTTTTTGTTGTTTTTGTTGTTGTTGTAGAGGTGCGGCAGGTGCAGCCAGTGGTGGTTGTGCAAGACGCGCAAGTAGTTAATTAAATTTGTTATCGAGCTTTGTTTCGAACATCTTCTCAAAGCCAGTTATCTTATCCATGGCCTCTTCAAAATTGTTCAGCACATCTTGCACCTGTTCAGTCATCATTTGCTGAAATTTATCATGCAACTCCTTATTCGTCATGTTCTCCCAGTCAGTCTCATTGACTTGTGATCCTGCCATGGTTAGCAGCAATAGAAACACACAAGAATATGATCCTCTAGACTACTAGAAAATGGTGGTGGGGGGGCATCACAAATCCGTCAAGAAAATATCAAATTCTTACTATTTCTTACCAAGCAGCAGGCGGTGATCGGCAACCGTCGTAATCAAAACCCTCAAAGCTTGGATAGAGCAATTACCAGGGAGAGTCAAACTCACGACGTAGATGTATGTGGAGCTGGGAAGACTTATAAAATGGTAGCAAAAACAGTCAGCAATAATCAATTCAGAGATGCAAAGTTGAATAAACGCTCAACGACAGTACTCTGCTGGTCCTAGGAGAGACCGTGCTAGAGACGCGAGCCTAGAACACTAACAAAATCATGGCGCTGCACGTGAGAACACTCTGTTTTTTTTATCTTTTTTGCACTTTTTCCTCTCTTTTTTTTGCTCCACAACAATATTTTTTCCTAAAAAGTCTACAAATGGTCTAAAAACTGCCTAGCCAGAATTTTCCAGACTTAGTTTTTTTAAACTGGAACTATTTTTCTACTGCGGGTATCACGAAAGTTCAGGACTCCTACTCTGTCACGACTCGGGGTATGACATGATCTGCAAATCCAAAATAGAGTAACAAAATACTGGACTTAGACTAGGACTGGTGGCAGAGATGAATTTGGAGGAATTAGGACTGGTGGTGGCGATGAATCTGGTGGAACTCGGACTGGTGGCGGATATATGTTGCAGGTGGACTTGGATTGGCATGATGGCGGCGGATAGGTGGTGGTGTACATGGACTCGGATTGGTGGTGAATATGTGGTGGTGGTATATGGCAGCGGCGATGAAGTTGGTGCGGTGGTGGTATACGGCAGCAGCAATGATGATGATGCGGTGGTGATATATGGCAGCGGTGACGTGAAAACCTGTGAACAGAACTCGAAACTCTAAAGGACTAGATGCTAAGACCAGCAACTTGACACGACGATGCAACCACAAATTCAACAAAGCAAATACAAAAAAGATTATGCAAAGGCTCCGATTGGTTCGGATAGGATGAACTAACCCTAATTTTTTTGGATTTTTCATGGACAGACTCGATTACGCACATTCGTATGAAGAACAAACTCGATCTAAACTACGAAAAAACTATAAAATATCACCGAGCAACCTGGAAATCTGATACCACTTGATAGAGGCAAAGGCATCCCGTCTTTCAATGAGATGGTGGCTATCATTTCGGAGGAAGTCGACTTTGACGATCCGACTACGAACGTGCGAGAACGTAGCACCTTAGCAATCGTTAAACCAACTCCGAGAGGTTATTGACCACGCCGGAGCACGATCAACAGGACCACGAAGGTTTGTTTCCTGCAGGCAAACGAAGAACAAGCAAGAAACTAAGATTGCAATCTGGATATTGTGAATATAAGAGGAAAGCTTTATTGATCAAGGTGGGGTTCTATGACGCCTTTGTCTGGTCGTTGAACACAAACGAAGTACGCGAAGTTACAGCTATGGTGAACTTTAATCTAAACAAAACGCAAAGTCTAAACGATGCCCTAAGGGTTGTATATATGGAGGAAGAGGGGGGAATTTCGTGGCCCTTGGAGGAGAGGTCCGAAACCAACCCTAACTCTTGTTTCCCCACACATATGGACTCTAAAAACAGCCGATACTCAAGTATTTCGAAATTACATGGGCTTGGCCCAATAATAAGGTGACACAGCACCTAAAATAGCCTCTGGACGAAATTCATGAAGTGGCATGTTGTATATTTTGTCCAAGGCTTCACGCACTCATTATGGTGGCTTCAAAGTCCTGAAATCATCACTTGTAACTCCGTTCTCGCTCCCCTTGCGCATGCCATCATCTCCATGTTTGATCTTGCTCCAATGATCATCCTTCTTGTCCAAGCTAGGCCCTTTATTTGTAAGCAAGACAAATGTATCCAATTTAGGCGGCATCATATTCCCACGAACATTAGAATCATTACCAAGAAACAGAAGTACCTGGTAATTTAATTGCCATGCGCGAGCTCTAGTAATTGGTCTTGTATATGTATCAATAGGGGTTGTGGGTGTAACTATGTTAGTGATGGCCTCATCACGGATTGGCTAGCGAGGAGAAAGGAGGAGGAGAGGAAAGAACCAAAGAAGGGTAAGGGGCTCGGGATTGGAGGGAACACTGGTTGCGCTGCACCTTCTGCGTTGTAGCAAAATCGAGCGCCCACACCTAGCCACAGGCACACGGCACGACGCAGGACCCGGCTTTCTCCAACCCCAAACGAAACTCAGCGGCATGCGGAGAAACAACCCAACCCACTGGCATGTGGGACTAGCATCAAAATTGGCCCACCGATCATTGGACAGAAATGCAGCAGCGGGAGCGTACGCGGCAGCAAATCTCTCTCCCATATTCAAACGCCCGACGAGACGCAGACGAGACATAACTGTGATGCCCGGATAATTAAGCTACAGTAACCCACCGCAAATGATGCCATGTCACCTCATTTACTATTGGTAAACTCACGTTGATTCAAAATCGTTTCGAAATTCTAATTAAAAATTAAGTCGGTGGTAAAAGTTTTCAAAAGCCAAAACTAAAATGTTCGAAATGACAAATAATTCATAAGTTATAATGGTGGTGAAACCAAATTTTCATAAAATGTCTAAATGCTCTATATAAACAAAACAACAACAACAAATTAAATTAAAGGCCTTTTGTAGTTTATAAAATATTAAACAAATTTATTTTGGAGTAAAACTTTTTGTGGCTGTGCCATTTAATGCAATTTGAATTATGACGCAAGTTACACTTTTTACAAAAGACAATTGGTGGCACTACTTAATGCAAAACAGTGTAGAAAAACTAAACAGAAAAAGAAAATATAAAAGATGTAAAACCTAGTATGCGCTTGGGCTTTAATTCTACTGTATAAGGCCCAGCCCACCCTGCACCTCCTCCTATCTCTATTCACAGAGGACGTGTTGGACAAGCAGCATTCGTCCATGGCTCAGATGGCCACGTGTCGAGCATCCGCCAGCTCCCTCGTCCGATAAGGTAGCCCTGGCCCTATCTCCCTCCCTTGCACCGAACCCTAGCCCCCAGTAACCCCCTCTCACTCTCTCCTTCTCAGATAAAGCTCGCGCCCGAGTAGCCGTCATCGTGCCTTCCCTGTTGTCGTGGCGACTGGCCACCACTCACCATTCCAAAGTGTCCGACAGGACCTCTGGGTTCGTCTTCATCGACTGCCGGTCCGGATTGAGGCTGAGGTGCACCAGCGACGTGGCGCGTGTCCATTCCCGTCGCCGGCGTCCGCCTCAGCGGACGCGTCGATCTACTCGCTCCAACCGTCCCCGGCACCCGCGAGCCTTCCCCAGGCATCGAAGTGAGCTCCGCGTCGATCTCCTTTTCCTCTAGGCGTTGCTCCCGTCCTCTAGCCGCCGTTCCACGAGCTCCATGCTCCGGCCGCCGCCATGGCCGAATAGCTCCAGGCTCCTGAGCCTCTCTGCTCATTTGCATCGCGCCAATGTGCTCTTGGTGACCCATAGATGTCGCCTGCATGTTTTGTTGGCTTGAACCCGTCGCGAGGCGAGGAATTAATCGAGCTATGTTTCGACCGCCGCCGCGCTCGACGTTGCGACCGCGCCCATACTGCGCCCCGCCGTGCGCGCCTGCCCGCACGTGCGTGTGCTTGTTGTCGCTCGTGCGTGTGCCCGTCCGCCCGCCGATGCTCGTGCACACCAGCGCCGTGCCTAGCTATTGTTGCTGCCTGCTGCTTGCCTCTAGCGCCGCCGCCGCCGCTGCTTCTTGCTGCTACTGCTAGCTGCTGCTCTGCGCTACTACCCGCGGCTCCTGCGATGCCCCAGGCTATAGCCGGCTGCTCTCATGAGCGTCGCCGATGGTTCTAGCCACCAGCGCATATGTGCGTGCTTGCAAAGCCATGGCCCTACCTGGCTATGCACTAGTACTATGGGACTTTCGTGTACTATACGTGGGGCTGGCCTCTTAGTAATCCTAAGACTTAATGAGCCAGGGCTTAATTTTAGTGTTAGCTAACCTATCATGTCAATGCCCAATGGGCCCAATCTGTTTAGGATAGATCTCATTTAGTTTATTAATGGTGTGTCTATGCCATGCAGGCCCCTTTGACACTGTTGATTGGTTAACTTTGACCCAGTCAATGCTGACTGTACTGCTGACTCAGCCACCCTGGACCCCCACTTGTCATCCACTAGGGATAGTCCCTAGTGGGTACAATATGTTTTCTGTTATTTTAATGATAAAGTAAATAGATAAAAGAAAATCTATAAATTGCATTACTCTTTGAAAAATCATATAAAATTACGTAACTCGGATGAAAATAATTTGTACATGAAAGTTTCTCAGAACGACAAGACAAATTCGAATATAAGATTTGTTCATCCGTCAGATGCCCCTAGCATAGTGAACATGGATCTGCCCCCTTCGTTTCATCTATCCAAAAAATGCCAAACGCTGGGAAAACATTCCCGAGTGTTTTCCCTCTTCGCCTGTATCATCTAGCATTGCGTTAGATCACCTCTAGCATCGTGTATTGCCATGTTATGCTTTGTGTTGCTTTGATTGTTATATTATTTATTTGTGTTCCCCCTCCGTTACTTATTTTTGGTAGGCCTCGAGACCACCGACGATACCCCTGTGATCGACTACTTCGACGATGACCCCTCTTTGCCAGAGCAACCAGGCAGGCCGGCTGGATCGAAGGAGGCCGGGCCTCGCGATCTGGCATGGGAGGCCGGTCGACGAAGCGGGACGCGGTCAACGGGATCGAGCGTTTCCAGGCACGGGGGAACTTGGCGCCGGTCAACGCAGGGGGAACGGCAACGCTCTCTCAAACCGGACGGAGCAGAGGCGAGGCTCTCGCCGGGAAGAAACAGGACGGCGGCAGCAGGCGTGCAAGGAAGGCCGGCGAGGACCAGTCTTCGGTGGAGCCGCGAGGGACTTGGCGTGCGGGCGCAGCGATGGCGAAAGAAACATGCATCTCGTCCTCCCCGTTCGATGCAGAGGAGGCGCGCGGAGGAGCTCCGGTGGCCGGCCGGTGCTCGGCTGCAGGAGGTGGACGAGGCCGGGACCTGGACAAGGACGTCGTGGATGTGGCGGCCGGTGGCAGAGATCCATGTGACAGCGACGGTAGTGGAGAAGCTTCGGGCAGCCATGGCGTTGGTCCCTTGTTCGAGGCAAAAAGAGAAGGACAGAGAAATTAGAGGAGGGAGCGAGACAGGCAGAGGAAAAGAATAGATGGGGGAGGCGTGAAGGTCCTGGTCGCCGGTGTTGGTGCTCCGGTGGCCGGGCGTACGGGGCCTCGGGTGCTCGCGGCTGCAGGAGCTCTTGCTCCTGTGGTCGCGGACGAAGGCGGCTGCAGGGCCGAAGGACGACGAGGATGCAGGAGGCGTAAGGTGGCGGGAAGGTGGCTTGGGGCTCCGATGGTGTGAGCTGCCGGAGTGCAGGCAAGGCGGCAACTGCCTCGATCCCATCCGGATCGAGTACCTGGGGCGTTGGCTGTAATTGAGGAGAAAGGAGCTTGAGGGGAGGCTCGGGCGCATGTGGTTTGTGAGAAGATAATCGGGGTGGATCCCCATGGAGGATGAGGTTGTTGGCGTCTCCATTGGACAGGGGAGGATGCGGGATGGATCCCGATGGAGCGGCTAAGTGGAAGGAGAGGTGGCTGGCTCGGGTTGGTGTGGTGGTGAAAGCGAGGAGGGGATTTTTTGGATCGGGGATGAACCCGAGGAGGAAGAGACAAGAGGAGTGGCGGCGGCTTGGCGTGGATGGGACAAGTGCCCTAGGTTTTAGGGTTTGGTCTGAAATTAGACTAGGGGTGGACTATATATATGGAAAAGAGGGGAGTTGGATCATCCGGTCGAAATCAGACGGTTGAGATAAAATGCTAGGGAAGTCCAAACAAATAAACTCAGATGTTTTAGGGATGTTTGGGGATGATCCGAATCCAATGGTGACGACTGCTCGGGTCGGGTCCGGGACAGCTTTCGGACGCGCGCGTGAGGAGGGCCGCGGGCTGACGAGAGAGCTTAGTTTGCCTGGCAGTAGGCAGTGGACTGTGTAGACGGTCTCGAGCTGAGAGAAGAGAAGAGAGAGAGGCCCGGCGACTGTTTCCGGAGACCGAAAACGTCCGACGTGTGCCCGACTATAATGCCGCTATAGTTATCCGTTGGGGCGTCAAACGGACTCTGAATGCGATGAAACTTGGCAGGCGGCCAACTGACAACAAAACAACACTGCACGCCGACTTTCAACCCATACCGAGAACATTTTCCGGCCACTTATAAAATAATATTTCGGGCATGCCGCGGGCGCGTACAAGTGTGTCTGGGCTCACAACGGACAACAAAAGGAACGTGGAGACCCGAACGGATGCAAGTTTGAAAACATGAAGATGCAATGCGGATGATGACATGGCAAGATGCAACACACAAGCAAATGACATGGCAAAGACAGCGAATAACTGGAAGACACCTGGCGCATCGGTCTTGGGGCGTCACAACACTCCACCACTACGAGAGGATCTCGTCCCGAGATCTAGGATGGGACCGGAGGGAAACAAAAGAGGAAGAGAAAAGGTAAAACTAAGTTGCTTCTTTGACAAACGAGTGAAACCAATGAACCTTGAGAGTTTAAACAATTGGAAAGAAGAATACAACGGAGATGAATGAAGTTGAAAACACTCCGTTAGAAAAGAGGAACAAGGAACATTGCGGGAACCTTGTAGGTTGACAGACATAAGAAAAGGGTTTCAATGGACAAGAAGTACATGCAAGCACTCCGGTTGAAACAAGATGTACAAGGAACGAGAAAAAATCAATTACGACAACACTCCGGTTAGAAATGGAAGGCATATCATATGAACTTGGCAAAATGAAAGCACTTGGATGAGACTTCGGTTAGAAGAGGAATGATAGACACAACACTCCGGTTAAAACAAGATAGAGAAGGAATAAGAATGATATAATTTGGATAGCACTCCGAATGTAACTATTGAAATAATGGCACAAGGGGTAAGAAAGATCTCAGACAACACTCCGGTTGAGAAGGGAGGCAAAACTTGATAAGATGAGAGAACTTGAATGGAGGACACGACACTCCGGTTGAATGGATAAGCACGAAAGAACATGGTCCTGACAATCCGAGATGATGAGTGAAGAGAGCAACATCACAAAGCCTCCAGAACAACAGAATAGAAGCTAGATCATTGGAATAAAAGAATGGAGAAGAACATGCCAGCTTCTACCACAATTGAATTTGAGAGAGCATCCTTACAAGTAAGGATTGAACGGAGTTGTTGGAAATCAACAACAAAAGATATGATTTCCAATGGTCTTGAGGAAAACATCCCCAAATTATGAGGTGAAGACCTGCCACTAACGAAATCAATCAATTGGATTGAGATCAACAAGTAGATGAAAACTCCTTCATCGAGATAAGAAGCGGGAACTGGATCATAGATAAGCACCATAAAGGCAACATTCCCAATGGAAGGCTTTAGGTGAAATCTATACCAAGATACTCCAACAAAGAATTATTATGGGTTGAAACAACTCATAATCAAAAAGAAAATTATGGTTTTACAATATCTCATTCCTGACAACTTATGAAACATGAAACGCGAAGGAAAATTGTCAAGAGTGACATAACACCACCTCAAAAGATAAGAGAGAAAGAATCGCACTTCGGAATACAAGATGTAGAATGCTTGAACTCCTCAAATAAGTCATGTGTTGAACACCATGTTTATTTTTAGAGTATAGCTTGGCGGATCTTAACTTCAAGAGAAATCTTGAAGAACAATCGCAGAATGAAAAGAATCCTTGACGAACCACCATGTAGAGCCTCCATGAAGAACTCCGGTAACAAAAGGATGATCAAACAAAAAGAAAGAGAAGTTGAAAACACAAGGTGAAGCCTTGTAATGATATAGATGGATCTTCGTGATGATACAATTGAGTGAGCTTGGGACTCCGGAAAAAGAAAAGATGAAACAATTGAAAAGGAGAATTTATTCATCATGAACAAACTTCGGAAGAAGGAATTAATCACTTGGCTGAAAGAAGAATAAGAATTATGTTATGTGTATCCCTCATCAATTTAAATTGATGACAAGCAGTGGATTGCATACAACTTATTCTCGTAGAAAGGATTAAGATAGATATAGCGCAAACTTGAATAAGGTCCTCAATGATCCACCGGTCGGGTTTGAGAAGAACAAAATAATTATTGTGAGAACATAGAAGGAGGAATATTGAACAAACCGCCGTAAGAATTAAAAATGACCGAAGAAAAGATAAAGAAACACCGGGAAGATACAAGATTAGGGGGTATCCGGACAGCCGGACTATATCTTCTGGCCGGACTGTTGGACTATGAAGATACAAGATTGAAGACTTCGTCTCGTGTCCGGATGGGACTCTACTTGGCGTGGAAGGCAAGCTAGGCAATACGGATGTGTATATCTCCTCCTTTGTAACCGACCTTGTGTAACCCTAGCCCCCTCCGGTGTCTATATAAACCGGAGGGTTTTAGTCCGTAGGACAACATACAATCATACCATAGGCTAGCATCTAGGGTTTAGCCTCTCCGATCTCGTGGTAGATCAACTCTTGTAATACTCATATCATCAAGAATAAATCAAGCAGGACGTAGGGTTTTACCTCCATCAAGAGGGCCCGAACCTGGGTAAAACATCGTGTTCCCTGCCTCCTGTTACCATCCGCCTTAGACGCACAGTTCAGGACCCCCTACCCGAGATCCGTCGGTTTTGACACCGACATTGGTGCTTTCATTGAGAGTTCCTCTGTGACGTCGCCGTAAGGAAGGATGCCTCGTCTCGTTGTTAAAAGCAACATTAGCGCCGGGGGAGCTTTGGCTATCGGCCAAACTCTGCGGCTAGGCAGTTTCGTCATGACTGCCTGTTCGGCCGCTGCACCGACGATGACTTCTCGAGTCATCAAAAACAGCCTCCACATCGGCTCGAAATTCGCCGAGCGGATGGATCCAATGGAGCTCTCTTCCCTAAACGAACTCTTGGATCGCATCGCCGCCTTGGGAGTCGCTACGAACTATGATCGGATTGGGCTTAACCCCGATCAAAGGGAGATTAACTCTCCATTGATCACCCATCACGTTGCGGTGGTAGAGGAACAACGCGGCAACTCTTTCTCTATTTTGAGGACTAACTATGTCCGGATTCCTGAGCTCTCCGAGCCGGATACCCGCTTACGGGAGGACATCACCCAATCCCTGAACCTAGAATCAGGCAGCGGGCCAGACTTATCAGGTAACACTCCGGAACCCGAACTTCCAAGATCGGAAACTCCTCGGCCCCTGGGTCTCAGATCGGGTAGGGGTTCGGACTCAAATCCACCCACCCACCCAGACATAAACGATCTTTCCCACATCAAGCAAGAGCCCCATGAAACAGTACATCATTATTGGGCCAGATTCCTCCTTGTGATGAACAAGGTTAAGGACTCTCGCGAGGAAGATGCAGTCTCACTTTTCTGCAATAATTGCACGGACAAGGGAATCCTTAACGCCTTAAGTCGCCGCGACATATCACGCTTCGCTGACTTGGCGTCCATAGGACGAAAGTACTGTGCGATGGAAAGCGCCTGGAAAACCGAAACGAAATTTTGGGATAATCCGGCTCCGAATATACACCCAGTCCGAAGTAAAAGGGTGCACCATCATAAGACACCCGAGCTAGTCGCAAAGAAACAAAAACCCTCTACAGGGTATGGAACCGTACTGGAGGGATGGCTTAACGGACACTGTAAAATTCATAGCACAGCGGATACAATACCAACGCACAGCCTTAGAGCATGTTGGATACTCCGGCAGGTGGCCAAAAGTGGTGAGGATCTTCTTATCCCAACTGCCACAGAGTTAACAGTCTTTGAGACCTTTGCGTCAAACAATAGGCGCAAGTGAACACTCCGCAGCATGGCCGAAATCTGCCACATAGCAGCAATAAATCCATGGAGTGACACGGCTATTACCTTCAATGCCAGTGACGAACCTAAATTCCGAACAGCCCGAGCACCAGCCGCACTGGTCCTCAGTCCAATTGTGGATGGCTTTCGACTCACCAAAGTACTCATGGACGGCGGCAGCGGATTAAGCCTCATCTATGAGGAAACTCTTCAAAAAATGGAAATCGACTGGAACCGCATTGAGCAAAGTAGCACAACCTTCAGGGAAATCATACCCAGTCGGGAGGCACGATGCACTGGGAAAATCACACTAGATGTGGTATTCGGTACGCCAGAGAATTATAGGTCCGAAGAAATTACATTTCAAGTGGCCCCGTTCAGCAGTGGATACCACGCCCTTTTAGGACGTGAGGCGTCATGATCTTCCAAGCCATACCCCATTATGGGTACATGAAGCTCAAAATGCCCGGGCCCAACGGAATCATCACCCTCACTAGTGATCCGGACACAGCACTCCGCGCCGAAAACAAAACAGCCGCACTGGCCCTCGAGGCATTATCCGAAGCCCTCTCGGCTGAGGAATTAACCATGCTACGCTCCACAGTGGGCAGGGACGACGTGATACTCGATAAGAGATCCAAGTCCACCTCTTTTAAACCAGCGGATGAAATAGTCAAATTCCAAGTCCACCCAACGGACCCTACAAAAACAGCCTCCATCGGGGCACAGTTAAACCTCGCCGTGGACGCCGCACTACGAGAGTTCCTGCGCGAGAATTGGGACATATTCGCCTGGCATCCCTCAGACATGCCAGGAATCCCACGCAGGCTGGCCGAGCATAGCCTCAATATCCTAAAGGGATTCAAGCCAGTCAAGCAAGCTCTTCGGCGTTTCTCCGAACCTAAGAGACAGGCCATGGGAGAGGAACTAGCCAAGTTATTTGAGGCCGGATTCATCAGAGAAATAAAACACCCGGACTGGCTAGCAAACCTGGTGATGGTACCAAAGAAGGATAAATCCTGGCGCCTTTGTGTCGATTTCAAGGACCTCAATAAAGCTTGCCCAAAGGATCCATTCCCCCTCCCCTGCATCGATCAAATTATCGATGCTACCGCAGGACACGAGTCATTGTGTTTCCTCGATGCATACTCCGGTTACCACCAAATCAAGATGGCGGAGTCCGACCAAGCCGCAACGGTATTCATCACACCATACGGTCCCTTCTGTTTCAACACAATGCCTTTTGGGCTTAAAAACGCTGGCGCAACATATCAGCACATGATTCAGACATGTCTGGAGAAACAAATCGGCAAAACAGTAGAGGCATACGTAGATGATGTGGTCGTCAAAACCAAACATGTCGACTCTTTGTTAGACGACTTGAGGCTCATGTTCGACAACCTCCGAACATGCGACATCAAGCTCAATCCGGAAAAATGCGTTTTCGGCATACCAGCCGGAAAGCTCCTGGGTTTCATTATCTCCAGTAGAGGTATTGAAGCTAATCCGGCCAAAATCCGAGCTTTGTCCTAGTTGGCTACCCCAACAGACCTCAAACAAATCCAGAAGTTAACAGGATGCGTGGCGGCTCTAAGCCGCTTTATCTCCCGGTTAGGAGAAAAGGCTTTACCCCTTTATCGCCTCCTTCGGTGCACCGAACACTTTGAGTGGACGGACGCTGCCACAGCCGGATTGGAAGAAATAAAGGCAATTTTGGCAACCAACCCAATCCTAGCTGCGCCAAACATTGGCGAACCAATGTTGTTGTACATTGCGGCAACTCATCAAGTTGTAAGCGCAGTGCTCGTCGTTGAACGAGAAGCTGACGGACATAAATTCCCTCTTCAAAAGCCAGTATACTATGTATCCACCGTCCTCACTCCATGCAAATCACGGTACCCACATTATCAAAAGATAGCCTATGCGGTATTCATGGCATCCCGGAAGCTGCGACACTACTTTCAAGAGTGTTCGATTATAGTAGCCTCGGAAGTGCCACTCAATGATATTATAAACAACCGCGACGCTATGGGCCGGATTGCTAAATGGGCCATTGAGCTCCTCCCGCTCGACATAACATACAAACATCGACGAGCCATTAAGTCGCAAGTATTGACCGACTTTGTCGCCGAATGGACGGAGGCCGAACTCCCTAAAGAGTACAGCGCATACTCCAATTGGATCATGCACTTCGACAGTTCTAAAACGTTGGCTGGTTTAGGGGTTGGCGTCGTCCTGACGTCCCCAACCGGAGATACCATCCAGTACGTACTACAAATATTGTACACATACTCCAACAACGCAGCCGAATACGAAGCTCTGTTGCATGGTCTTCGGATGGCAGTCTCCATGGGCATTCAACGCCTGGAGGTGCGTGGGGATTCAAACCTTGCAATATCCCAAATAAATGGAGACTTTGATGCCAAGGATCCGAAAATGGCAGCCTACCGAAACGCCGTCCTAAAAATGTCAGCTCGGTTCGAGGGGCTAGAATTTCACCATGTGGCTCGGGAAAACAATCAGGCGGCGGATATCCTCGCCCGCATCGGCGCAAAACGCGATGTGGTCCCCCCCAACATATTTTTGGAAAGGCTACTTAAGCCGTCCGTAGTATGGGAAGGGGACACCGGTAGCAATAGTCCGGACCCGACCAAAATGCCCGATACCGAACACACTGACACAATCGGAGGCTCCGCCACCGAAATAACACCTTCAGCCCACGTAATAATGGTCGTCATTGCCCTGTGGACAGAACCATTCCTAGCCTACATAACTAGACAGGAACTCCCGGAGGACCAAAATGAGGCACGCTGCATTGTGCGGTGATCCAAGGCCTACAGAGTCCATGAGGGAGAATTATACAAAAAAAGCACTACCGGAGTCCTTCAAAGATGCATCTCCTAAGAGGAAGGGCGGAACCTTCTGGCAGAAATTCACGCCGAACTCGGCGGTCACCACGCCACAGCCCGGGCTCTTGTAAGCAAGGCCTTCCGTACAGGATTCTATTGGCCAACAGCCCGGGCAGATGCACAGGACTTGGTCCAACGTTGCGCCAGTTGCCAGCTCTTTGCAAATCAAAGCCATATGCCACCCACCGCCCTCCAAACAATCCCCATTATGTGGCCCTTCGCAGTCTGGGGGCTTGACATGGCTGGACCCCTTAAAGAGGGAACCCACAAGAAAAAATACTTACTGGTCATGGTGGATAAATTCACTAAATGGATAGAGGCCAAACCTGTTAAAACAGCCGAATCCGGACCAGTGATAGACTTCATATCCGGGGTCGTACAACGTTATGGCGCCCCCCATAGCATCATCACTGACAACAGCACAAACTTCAAAGCCGATGAGGTCAAACTCTGGTGCAGCAAAATGGGCATCAAGCTCGATTATGCTTCGGTCTATCACCCGCAAACCAACGGCCAAGTCGAGCGAGCAAACGATCTTATAATGAGCGGCATTAAACCCAGATTAGTGCGTTCCTTAACGGAATCTAACACGCACTGGGTAGAGGAGCTCGACTCCGTACTCTAGGGGCTGCGGACCACGCCGAATCATAGTACCGGATACACACCCTTCTTTATGGTGTACAGCGCAGAGGCAGTCTTGCCCTGTGACATAATTCATGACTCACCTTGAGTGCGCATGTACAAAGAAAGAGAAGCCGGGCTCGATCGGCGGGACAGTCTGGACACCCTAGAGGAGGAGCGCGACATAGCCAAAGCCCGTTCCGCATTTTATCAGCAACAGGCTCGCAGATACCAAAGTAGAGAAGTACGGGTCAAAACTTATAACGTTGGCGAACTAGTTCTACGCCTGCCGGATAAGGAAAAGAACAAGCTCGAGCCCAAATGGGAGGGTCCCTTCATTATTGACCAAGTTCTGACCGGTGGAGCGTACCGACTGCCGGATGCATTGACTAGTCGACTCGAGCCAAACCCATGGAACGCGGCCAGACTCCGAAGATTCTACGCCTAGCGCCGGACTCTATGTTCGTCCCCTCCCTTTGTCCATTTTTTGCATATACATTATTTGTCTTATTTTTCTTTCTTCCTTTCTTTTATTCTTTCTCTAGGCCTTCAAGGGACAACTTGTGCCTCGCTTGCACATTATAGATGCGCTAGCCGCGCTCATCATACCTGGGGGCTTCTTTCGCAGAAGCTTAATTATTTATCTGGGCCTCAGGCCCCGCACATGTGTCATGCTTCCGCATGTACCTTTTTTTGCCATTATATGCATCGATATGACTTAAGTTTTGGCCAAGCTGGGTTGCCTGGCTGTCAGGACCCCGACTCGATGTCACATCGATCTAGCCGGTAACACCTCATATCACTTTGCGGCCTCACGCACGGTATCCCCACGGGTGTCGCCTTACCTTTGCCCGGGACCGTTTGCGCCTTTTGGCTCACGTATATGATAGTGTCGCTAGCATCCATATGATAAGGAGCCCGGGCTGACATGGCTAGTCGTAAACCCAAAGTGGCACAGACTTACAGGGACAGGCATCCATGACCCAGCTTCGAACGTGTCGGTCATCAGCAAGTGGGTCCGGGCTGTAGCACTGGGCTAGCAGGACTCCGGTAAACCGGGCTGTAGCGGGCTAACAGGACTCCGGTACTCAAAGCGTGACATTTCCCCGAAGGGACAGACACAGGAACGAAGAAGGACACATGCCGGCCAGCCTAAGTGTTCCAGAGCAGTAGCAAGCTACCATGGCTCAGCGGTAACACTAGGAGACATTTCCCGGTAAGAGAGGCTACTAAAGATAAACAACTAGATAGTTAGATCCCACACATACCAAGCATTTCAATCATACACACAATATGCTCGATATGTGCAAATACAACGAAGCATCACAACATGACTCTACGACACAGGTACTTTATTTAAGGCTCAGAGAGCCATACATAACATACACAAGGTACGGGTCACACGACCCAGCATTCAAGTCATACAGTCATACAAACCAGCAGCGGAAGTAACTTGTCTGAGTACAGACAACTAGTAAAATAAAAGAGGCTTGGAAAGCCTGGCTATACTACGTGGTCCTTCACAAGCTCAGGGTCACCACCTGGGTCTTTAGCCTACTCGTTGATGTCAACGTCTACATAGAACCCATCAGAAGGGGTTGCAGCGTCTTCTGTAAAATGTAAATTATAGCAACATGAGTACAAAGGTACTCAGCAAGACTTACATCAGATCCTACATACATGCATATTATCAAGAAGGGTTGGTGGAGTTATTGCAGCAAGCCAGCTTTGACTCTTGGCTAGACTATCCTACGATACTCCAACTTGAAATGGTTTTGCGCACACGAGTCCACTACTCACCACTTCAATACACTACCGAGGATCCGCCTCCGTCTTCCTACGGAAGAGCCATCCTCGGCACTCACACTTATCTTGAGGCTTTTAACAGTTTCCATTTACTTGTCTATGAACTGTATAGGCAACCAAGTAGTCCTTTACCGCGGACGCGGCTATTCGAATAGATCATGTTAACCCTGCAGGGGTGTACTTCTTCATACACGCTCTCACCACTTACCGTCGTTTACACGACATGTACTCGGCAACCTTCAAGCGGAAGCCCAACGTGGGTGTCGGCCACGACCTACCTAATCACCTAAGTCTCTAGTCCAGGTTTATCGCCTATTCGGGTTCCATCCATGAGGAGATCCGGCCGAGGTATCGCTCACAGCCCCAAACGATGTGAACAGGGTTCCCGAGATACCTAACGGGTATTCGGTACACCGTGCCACGTACCTACCGCATCACAGCCCACCCCTACGGTCAGCGCTGTCCACGGCCTCCAGTATACTACAAACACCAGAAACTACTTGCAACTCCTGGACAGAGAACTAGGGTGAATAAGAAGTCGAGAGGGTCCATTGGTTTCGGGCCCAATGCATGGTAGTAGCTGAATCTTAAATCACACATACAGATCTCAGTGCTTAATGTCGGCTTCAATGAAACAACCCACCATGTACTCCTACATGGCCTCTCATCGATACCTTTACCAAATCGTGTTCACCACACCACTCCCATTACCGACATAATCATTTCACTCTAGCCCATCACCCAGATGAACCAGACCTGACACGACTCTAAGCATAGCAGGCATAGCAAGGTAGGAACAACACATACATATGGCTCAATCAACTCCTACACATGCTAGTGGGTTTCATCTAGTTACTGTGGCAATGACAGGTCATGCAGAGGAAATGGGTTCAACTACCGTAGCACACAGCAGTTTGAAACGCGTTGTCTTAATGCAGTAAAAGAGAGCAGGAGCGAGAACATGGGATTGTATCGATATGATCAAATGGTTGGTTGCTTGCCTGATGGTTCGATGCACTGATACGGTTCTTCGTTAGGGTAATCACGGTACTCCTCGGAGGCAGAACCTGTCGCAAAGGACATCGATACACAACCATCACCAAACAATGTGCAACAATATGATGCATGCATGAAACATGGCAATATGATTGTGTTGGGCTAATGCAACTAAAACCAGAAGGGTTTGAACAAATTTGAATCAAAGATTCAAATTTCAAACTCAAACATGGCCTTTTAAAGTGCTTTTCCTTGTTCTGCTTAAAACATCAATTTAACTTGTTTGATCATGCATGAAAATAGTATAGATGGATAGATTGGATTTTTTTGATCATTTTTCATATATAATTTGTCTAATTTGGAGTTACAGAATAAAAGTTATGAATTTTTGAAGTTTAAATAATATTCTGGAATTTCCTGATTTAAATTAAATCCAGAAATATATATATTGCGCCAGCATGACGTCAGCATGACGTCAGCGGTCAACTGCGGCTGGCTGGGGTCAAACCTGACGTGTGGGGTCCACACGTCAGTGACAGGGGGGTTAAACAGGGTTAGTTTAATCCTAATTAGGAATTAGTGGCACTGGGGCCCACTGGTCAGTGTCAGGGGGTTAACTAACAGTGATTAGCACTAATCTGACCACCTGGCCGACGGGGCCCATGCGTCAGTGACCCTGGGGGGGTCAAACCCCAGGTCAAACAGGTCAAACCCACCGGCGACATGACGCCGGCGAGGCCCGAGACGGCGGCGCGATACGGAAACGCGCTACAGGGCACGGGCGAGGCCGTGCTTGGGCTCGTTGGAGAGCCCTTGCTCCCGCGCATCGAACGGTGGTGGTGGCCGTGCCTGAGGTAGCCGGTACCGACGACGGCGAGCTCGTGAGCGACGGCCGGAGTTCGGGTGCGGTCGGGATCGGCGCTGCTGCTCACAAGCGAGGGAGCTGAGGCGCTGGAGGGGCTCTACGGGTCCTTACGGACTTGTTGGACTCGCCGGGGTGACCAAGTGGTCACCGGAGCTGCGTCGACGGCGAGCTTGGCGACGGCGGAGGTTCGGTCGTGGTGGGGAACGGGGTTACGGTGCGGGAACGAGGGGGAAAAGAGGGGGAAACAGTGGCGGAGCTCACCGCGGTTGCAGTGGGCGTCGAAGCGGGCTCGGGGACGCGCTGGAGACGGCGAATCGACGGCGATGGTGGTCGGAGCCCGAGGAGGAAGACGATGGCGTGGAGGCGATGCAGAGCTTCCCGAGGGGCTTGGCTTGGTGGGGAGGAAGAGGGGGTCGCGGCGAAGCTCCTGAGCTCAACGGAGGGGCAAGGGGTGGCCGGTGACGGCTGCTATGGCGAACGGCGGCGATGGTGGTGTTCGGCCGTGAGAGAGAGAGCGAGGGAGAGGAGGGGAAGAACCGAGGGAGAGTGAGAGAACGGGGGAGGGCGTGGCGTCGTTCCAGGCCATCCAGACGAGGAGGGGAGGGGCAGGCAGGCAGGCGAGCAGGTGGCGTGGCGCGGTGGCGCGCGCGCGCCGGGCACACTCCCCTCCCTCTGTCGAGGACGAAGACGACAGAGGAGGAGGTGGGCTGGGCCGGCCAGCTGGCTGGGCCAGAGGCGCCAGGTAAAAGGCCCAGGTAAGGTTCTTCCTTTATTTATTTCTGTTTTCTAATTTCTGACATTTGTTTTGATTTAAATAAAATATTAAATCATTTTATAACCTTATGCCAATTTTTGCAGGAGCTAGATATATTATTCCAGAGCTCCCCAACAGGTGGCATAATTTTTGGACATATATTAATATATATAGTTAATATATTTCCAATGCAAATATTTATGCATTAATTCCAAATGCCCAAAATAAATACCTATGAGATCTTAAAAATATTGGTTTGATTTTTATCTCTGTCCAATATTTTCAGAGAGCAACATGAGCATTTTCTTGGACCTTTTTGGAGAAATTTTTATTTGGATCATTTTCAGAAATGATTCTGAGGGTTTCACAAATCCCCATTTCAAGTTAAATGGAATTTTAAACATGATGCACACACTCTGATGCATGACTAGCTAGGGTGTGACAACTCACCCCCACTCAAAAGAATCTCGTCCCGAGATTTGGGTTCCTCCGGGAAGAAGGCGGGATACTCGAGTCGAAGACGATCCTCCCTTTCCCAAGTTGCTTCAACCTCAGAATGGTGCGACCATTGTACTTTGAGAAACTTGATATTATGGCGTCGGGTGGTACGTTCGGTTTGATCGAGAATACGAATGGGGTACTCTCGATATGTAAGATTATCTTGGAGATCAAGCGTTTCGTGGTCCACTCCACGGATAGGATCCGAGAAGCAACGCCTGAGTTGAGAAACGTGGAAGACATCGTGGACTCTGGAGAGGTGCGGAGGTAGTTCCAACTGGTAGGCAACTTCTCCTCGTTTGGCGAGAATGCGAAAAGGTCCAATGTAACGAGGAGCCAATTTGCCCTTAATACCGAAACGATGGGTTCCCTTCAGAGGGGTGACCCGAAGATAAGCCTTCTCGTCAACCTCGAAAGTCACAGCCTTATGTTTTCGGTCATATTGACTCTTTTGACGAGATTGGGCTGTTTTCAACTTTTCACGAACGATATGAACTTGTTCTTCTGCTTCTTGAATCATATCCGGGCCAAAGAATTGTCTTTCCCCGGTCTTTGACCAGTTAAGGGGTGTTCGACACCGTCGTCCATAGAGAACTTCAAAAGGGGCTTTACCCAAGCTAGACTGATAGCTGTTGTTGTAAGCGAATTCGGCAAATGGAAGACACTTCTCCCAGTCCATTCCGAATGAGATAACAGAGGCTCGAAGCATGTCTTCTAGAATCTGGTTGACGCGTTCCACTTGACCACTCGACTGAGGGTGGAAGGCGGTGCTAAAGGAGAGACGGGTTCCCATAGCATTTTGGAAACTTTCCCAAAATCGAGAGGTGAAAAGACTTCCTCGATCCGAGTTGATTTCCAAAGGAACACCATGGAGGGACACTATTCGGGAGATGTATAAGGCTGCCAGCTGACTAGCGGTTATACTCTCACGAACAGGTAGGAAATGGGCTACTTTGGAAAGACGATCGACAACGACGAAGATAGCATTATTCCCTCTCTTGGTCCTGGGAAAACCGGTAATGAAATCCATACCAATTTTATCCCATTTCCATTCAGGAATAGCTAAGGGTTGAAGGGTGCCAGCAGGCCGTTGATGTTCTGCTTTTACACGACGACAGACGTCGCAATTAGCAATATACTGAGCAATTTCTCTCTTCATCCTAGTCCACCAGAACCTCTGGCGTAGGTCCTGATACATCTTAGTACTACCGGGATGAATGGTGAGAGGAGATTCATGAGCTTCCTTAAGGATCAATCGCCTCAGGTTTCGCACTTTGGGAACCACTAGTCGATTCCCGAAGTATACGACCCCTTGATCATTAATGGAGAAGCAATTCGCAAATCCTTTCTGGATGTTTCTCTTGATGCGGGAAATTCCCGGATCTACCTTCTGTGCTTTGATAATCTGATCCGTAAGGGTAGGTTTTGCCACCAAGGTGGAAAGAAAACCTTGAGGTACAATGTGAAGGTTAAGCTTCCGAAATTCCTCATGGAGAAGCGGTTGACTTTGTTGTAACATCAGGTTGTTACAATAAGAATTACGACTTAGCGCATCAGCCATGACGTTGGCTTTCCCTGGGGTGTAGGTTATTCCTAAGTCGAAGTCTGTGATCAACTCAACCCAACGTCTTTGCCTGAGATTCAGATCCGGTTGGGTGAAAATGTACTTCAGACTTTGGTGATCAGTGAATATTTCGCAACGATTACCGAGGAGGTAATGTCGCCAGGTCTTAAGTGCATAGACTACGGCTGCAAGCTCTAGATCATGAGTAGGATAATTCTCCTCATGTGGGTGCAATTGCCGTGAAGCGTAAGCAATTACGTGTCGATCTTGCATGAGAATGCAACCTAGTCCTTGTCGCGAGGCGTCGCAGTAGATAACAAAGTCCTTGGAGAAGTCTGGCGGTACCAGTACGGGAGCAGAAGTCAGGCGTCTTTTCAGTTCCTGAAAGCTGTGCTCGCATTGTGGAGTCCACTCGAACTTCTTATCTTTCTTGAGGAGTTCGGTTAGAGGTTTAGCAACCTTGGAGAAGTTCTCGACAAAGCGACGACAATAGCTTGCTAAGCCCAGAAAACTCCGAACTTGCTTGACCGATTCAGGTGGAGTCCAATTAAGGACGGCTTGAACTCGCTCAGGGTTAACAGCAATACCTTTACCAGATATTACATGACCCAGATAGGTCACTTCTGACAACCAGAATTCACATTTAGAAAATTTGGCATAAAGGCGATGCTCTCGAAGTTTCTTCAACACTAGCCTTAAATGTTCGGCATGTTCTTCCTCGTTCTTGGAGTAGATGAGTATATCATCGAGGTAAACTACGACGAATTTATCCAAATACTCCATGAAGATTGAGTTCATTAACCGAGAAAAGGTGGCTGGAGCATTGGTTAAACCGAAGGACATGACGGTGTACTCGTATTGGCCATAACGAGTAACAAAGGCCGTTTTAGGAATGTCCCCGCTTCTGATTTTGATTTGATGGTAGCCCAACCTCAAATCCATCTTGGAGAAGACTGAGGATCCAGCGAGCTGATCATACAGGTCGTTGATCCTGGGAAGCGGATATTTGTTCTTGATTGTGACCAAATTGACAGGTCGGTAATCTACAACCATCCGGTCCGTACCATCCTTCTTCTTGACGAATAGGACGGGGCAAGCCCACGGAGATGAACTAGGTCGGATGAAACCCTTTTTCAAGGACTCATCGAGTTGTTTCTTAAGCTCGGCTAGTTCTAGGGGTGCCATCTTATAAGGTCTTCTAGCAATCGGAACGGTTCCTGGGATGAGGTCTATTACGAACTCGACATCCCTGTCAGGTGGAACACCTGGCAATTCCTCTGGAAAGACATCCGGGAAGTCACGGACTACCGGAATGTCCTCAAGGTCTGGCAAAGGGCTAGCGTTAAGAGAATATAATTGTCGCTTGGCTATTCGGGTCAAGACATTGACTATCTTCCCCGAAGGATGGGTGAGTTGAACAGTCCTAGAGAAGCAATCAATTTTGGCTTGATGAGCTGACATCCAGTCCATACCCAAAATGATATTAATATCTGATGATTTAAGGGCTATCAAAGACGCGAGGAAAACAAGTCTGTCGACTTGGATTTCATTTCCATAACTTACCCTAGAGGTCTGCCATCTAGACCCGGGAGTAGAAATTTCCATAGTGGATGGCATGTCACAGAATGCGGTGTTATGCAAACGAGCATAGTTCTCGGATATAAATGAATGAGAGGCTCCTGTATCGAAAAGAACAGATGCCGGGTGGCAATTAACAAGGAGCGTACCGAGAACGACGTTGGGATCCTCTTGAGCTTCTTCGGCAGAGATACAGTTGACATGGCCACGTGAAGCGGTGACCGGCTTGGCGTGGAATACTTTTCCTGTCGGCTTGCCACGGCCAACAGCTTTAGCAGACTGGTTGGGGTTGGTCTGGGGACACTCACGCATATAGTGGCCAGATTCCCCACACTTGAAACAAGTTACGGAACTGGTACGTGGAGGAGCATTGTTGGTTGGACCCCCATAGGGCTTGGCCGGTGCAGACTGTTGAACAGGGCGAGGCGCCTGGAAAGATGGCCTCGGTGTGAACCTGGGTGGCAGGGCGGTGTTGGGCACCCACACGCGGCGCTTCTGAGGACCAGCACCGGATGAGGAACCCATGTCACGGCCATGCTTGCGTGTTGCGTCATAGTCAGTCTGACCAGTTTCAGCACTGATGGCTTTGTTGACAAGTTTCTGAAAAGATGTGCACTCATGCAGACGGAGGTCACGGTGAAGCTCAGGACTAAGTCCCTTACGGAACCTTGCTTGCTTCTTGGCATCAGTAGACACTTCCTCAGTTGCATATCGTGCGAGATTACCAAACTCCCTGCTGTAAGCATCCACAGAAAGTCGGCCTTGGGTGAAATTGCAAAATTCCTCACGTTTACGGTCCATGAGACCCTCCGGAATGTGATGTTCACGGAAAGCCTCGCTGAATTCAGCCCAAGTAGTGACATGGCCTGCTGGGCGCATAGCTCCATAATTCTCCCACCATAGACTGGCGGGGCCTTCAAGATGATAAGCAGCAAAGGTGACCTTGTCAGCCTCCGCTACCAGCGCGGAACGCAGTTTGTGAGAGATACTGCGAAGCCAGTCATCAGCGTCG
The DNA here is from genome assembly GCF_002162155.2 of Triticum dicoccoides. Classification (NCBI taxonomy): domain Eukaryota; kingdom Viridiplantae; phylum Streptophyta; class Magnoliopsida; order Poales; family Poaceae; genus Triticum; species Triticum dicoccoides. The sequence goes on from NC_041392.1 coordinate 366,724,845, forward strand.
AGAGGCTCGACGGAGTGGTGGAACGTGGGTGGATGTAATTTGATAAAATCACTGAGTGACACCACGTTAGTCCTCTGATGGTGTGCCGTGTTCTGTTCAATACGCTCCAACAAACGGTTGGTCTCCCGCTTGTTTCTCTCAGCTTCCATCATAACCTCGGCTAGGGAAGGAGGATGAGGCAGATTTGCATCCCTGACTTCACTGCCTTCGGCCTGCTCTTGAGGAGCAGGGTTAGCGCGCGTGTTGACCATCCTAGGTAAACAAGACAATGATTTAGTCAGGATGATAAAATTCCAACATAGGATACAAAATGTAAGGAATAACTCGGAATGCAAGATGATCATCCGTATGACATGGTAGATACAGAAACTGCTTCTTTTATTCCATCGTCATACACACCATACAGGGTTTAGTACAAGACCAAACAAAGTACTATTACGGTGAAAAGAGGATTACATCTCATCGGAGGCATCCCAAGCTCCTATACATTATTTTTCTACATCTCCGGAAAGAGTACAAACTAGGTCATATCCCACGAGTCACGCGGGACGATAGACGGCACAGCTAGTGCGAACTAGTGATACTACCACTAACTCAGACCGATCCGTAGTAGTCCTCATAGAAGTCACCTCCATAGCCTGGAAGCTCAACATGATCATCCAGAAACAGACGATCTCGCGGAGCTTGTGGACCATAGGGGCTAGGATGAGGTCTTGGACCAACAGACGGTGGCCTGCGGGGACCGCGAGGTGGGGTGATGCCTCCTACATCACGCCAACCCATCACGTCTGGCAGAGCAGATCTCACAGGATAGAGATCGCGCATATCTGAATATCCAGCTTGCACCGCCGGTGCGAACCGAGTCAATGTGGCCCAGTGGTCAGCACGGGTATTGAAGAGCTCTAACCTCAAGGCCCGATTTTCACGGTCCTTATCCTCGAGCATCTTAGCAGTGGTGCGAGTCCGTGAATCCTCCTGGGTGGGGTGTGACGCCCCCGATTCAATCGTACACTAATCATGCACGCAAATGTGTACGATCAAGATCAGGGACTCACGGGAAGATATCACAACACAACTCTACAAATAAAATAAGTCATACAAGCATCATAATACAAGCCAGGGGCCTCGAGGGCTCGAATACAAGTGCTCGATCATAGACGAGTCAGCGGAAGCAACAATATCTGAGTACAGACATAAGTTAAACAAGTTTGCCTTAAGAAGGCTAGCACAAACTGGGATACAGATCGAAAGAGGCGCAGGCCTCCTGCCTGGGATCCTCCTAAACTACTCCAGGTCGTCATCAGCGGGAAGCACGTAGTAGTAGGCACCTCCAGTGTAGTAGGGGTCGTCGTCGATGGTGGCGTCTGGCTCCTGGACACCAGCATCTGGTTGCGACAACCAGAAAGAAAGGAAAGGGGAAAAGGGGGGGGAGAAAGCAACCGTGAGTACTCATCCAAAGTACTCGCAAGCAAGGAACTACACTACATATGCATGGGTATATGTGTAAGGAGGCCATATCAGTGGACTGAACTGCAGAATGCCAGAATAAGAGGGGGATAGCTAGTCCTATCGAAGACTACGCTTCTGGCAGCCTCCATCTTGCAGCAAGTAGAAGAGAGTAGATTGAAGTCATCCAAGTAGCATCTCCAAGTAGCAACTTCAAGTAGCATCGCATAGCATAATCCTACCCGGCGATCCTCTCCTCGTCGCCCTGCGGAAAAGCGATCACCGGGTTGTCTGTGGAACTTGGAAGGGTGTGTTTTATTAAGTATCCGGTTCTAGTTGTCATAAGGTCAAGGTACAACTCCAAGTCGTCCTGTTACCGAAGATCACGGCTATTCGAATAGATTAACTTCCCTGCAGGGGTGCACCACATAGCCCAACACGCTCGATCCCATTTGGCCGGACACACTTTCCTGGGTCATGCCCGGCCTCGGAAGATCAACACGTCGCAGCCCCACCTAGGCAAAACAGAGAGGCCAGCACGCCGGTCTAAACCTAAGCGCACAGGGGTCTGGGCCCATCGCCCATAGCACACCTGCACGTTGCGTACGCGGCCGAAAGCGGAACTAGCCCCCTTAATACAAGAGCAGGCTTACGTTCCAATCCGGCGCGCGCCGCTCTGTCGCTGACGTCTGAAGTGCTTCGGCTGATACCACGACGTCGGGATACCCATAACTACTCCCACGTAGATGGTTAGTGCGTATAGGCTCGTAGCCAGACTCAGATCAAATACCAAGATCTCGTTAAGCGTGTTAAGTATCCGCGATCGCCGAACAGGGCCAGGCCCACCTGTCTCCTAGGTGGTCTCAACCTGCCCTGTCGCTCCGCCACAAAGTAACAGTCGAGGGCCGTCGGGAACCCAGGCCCACCTCTACCGGGATGGAGCCACCTGTCCTTTCAGCCCCCTCGTCAGAATCACTTGCGGGTACTCAATGAGCTGACCCGACTTTAGTCACCATCTGTATAGTATGTATGTATGTATAGTATATACCCGTGATCACCTCCCAAGTGATCACGGCCCGATAGTATAGCAAGGCAGACTGACAAGAATGTAGGGCCAATGATGATAAACTAGCATCCTATACTAAGCATTTAGGATTGCAGGTAAGGTATCAACAAATGTAGCGACAATGTCAGGCTATGCATCAGAATAGGATTAACGAAAGCAGTAACATGCTACACTACTCTAATGCAAGCAGTATAGAGGAGAATAGGCGATATCTGGTGATCAAAGGGGGGGGCTTGCCTGGTTGCTCTGGCAAGAGAGAGGGGTCGTCAACTTCGTAGTCGAACTGGGCAGCAGCAGCGTCGGTCTCGTAGTCTACCGGAGAGAAGAGGGGGAAGAATTAATGAATACAGAGCAAACAAAGCATCACAAAATATAACAAGGCAATACGCGGTGTTCGGTGTGCCCTAACGCGGTAGTAGGTGATATCGGTGAAGGGGGGAAAACATCCGGGAAAGTATTCCCGGTGTTTCGTGTTTTCGGGCAGAGGAGCCGGAGGGGGAAAGTTGCGGGTTCGATAGGTTAGAGGGGTGTGGCGGACGAACGGACTGCGTATCCGGAATCGTCTTGACGTTCTGAGCAACTTTCATGTTGAAAATATTTTAATCCGAGTTACGGATTAAAAGATATGATTTTCTAAAGATTTTATTAATTTCTGAAATTTAATTATTTATTTAATTAATTCGAAAAAATGTATTAATGACGTCAGCATGATGTCATGCTGACGTCAGCAGTCAACAGGGGTTGACTGAGTCAACCCTGACACGTGGGTCCCGCATGTCTTTCTCTGTTATCTAATTAACCTAATCAGATTTAATTAACAGTGGTTAATTAGCTTTAATTAGTGATTAGGTTAAATCTAATCTGATTTAATTAAGTTAATTAATTCTCTAATTAATTAATTAATTAATTAATATTTTAATTATTATTTTTAATATTTAGTTTTCCCTTTTTTTCATTTTCGTTTTAACAGTGGGGCCGGCCCCACTGGTCAGGGACCCAGCCCAACCGGGGCGGGCGAACGGGGAGAGGCGCAGTTGAGCGCCCGAACGGGGCGCAGCGGGGGAGGCCGAGGCCACGACGACAGCCGGAGGGGCCGCAGCCACAGTGAGGTTGGCCGGGCTGCGAGCGGCGCCGGCGAGGCGACCGAGCGGTGGACGGGGCCGGCAGCGGCCGGAGCGGCAGGGAGGAGTGGGGCGAGCGCCGTGCGGGGCCGCGGTGGTGGTCGGGGCGGCCGCCGCGGCGAGAGGTGGTGCGG
>NC_041392.1:366731564-366765972 GCF_002162155.2 Triticum dicoccoides
AGGACCCAAGAAGAATGGTGATGGTGAAAAGTTTCACCATACCAAGAATTCTTAAGAGGTGGTGAAATTCTCATAACATTGATGACATAAAAGGTGGTAATATTCCAAGGTAAAGAAGAACAATGCTGGGTAGCAGTGATCTCAAAGTTTACACAAAACACGAACAAGTTGTGTTGAACGGAAGGAAATAAAGTGGTCGATGAGAACAGGAATCATCGAGGGGCAAGGATGGTATTACCCATCATGAATTCAATTGAATTCCTGGTAGAGCTCATAAGGTTGATGATGATCACGACACAATTGTCGAGAGATTTCATGCAGATGTAGTCAATCAGCGACGACATCAAGTCAAGGGAATGATGAAGCAAGAGGTTATTGGAACCACAGTTACGACATAAACTCGAACTCAAGCTTGTTGTTTAAAGTGAAAGGGAATGACGAGGAAAATCGACGTAAGCTTAATTCATCGTCGAAAATTGTGCTCCGAGAAGAAGGACCGGGTAGCACAGTTAAAATCATCACGACAATGATATAGCCAAACAGGCTAGGAATGGCGTGATCGGGTACAAACTCGTACTTATAGAAGCTTACTGAAGAGTTGTTGAACCGTAGTGTGGACTTGGTTCAGTTATCGGTGTCTTTGAGTGTTTAATAACTCAGAGCCCGTGAGAAATTGGAATCAGTGGGAAGGTAGTACTTGATGAACTCATAAAAAGTTATGCAGTTCCATGATAATCTCGAGATACCAGGGGGGGTAATACTCGACAGAAGATCAAAGTAAAGGTTGGACTGGGGTATTGATCCATAGAAGACAATTGTTTAACTTGTCCGAGAAATGGAATCAAAGAAGAACAAACATGGTCGGAACCACGGATGCAAAAGGCCAGATCCCTGATATAAGAAAAACTTATACCAAGGGAATAATTAATTCAAGAGAAGCTCTAATGATAAGATCTACATCGTGTCCCTGGGCATGAACACAAAGTTCAAGGTCGACTCCCACTTCTCCAATGCATACCCTTTCATTCACTTCTCGCTTTCAATGAAGTTATAGCGTTGAAATTTTTACCTGGTGAAATACCAGATGAGTATGACTCGTGAAATCTTCCGAGTTCACACATATTAAGGAAGGCATAGGTTCAACCCATCCGGGCATCTTACGAACATATACCACAAACTTCGGGGTAATTAATACAAGCTCGAAAGTAGAGCATTGTTGGTCAAGCAGAGGATACAATGTACCAAAGGCATTATGTATCAGGGGAAAGAGCTCACAAGGTGATTAATTATGAAGGACATAAAATCCAACAAAGGAACCGATGGTCCACAACGGAGTTGGTGTGGGTATCGATACTCTATCAAAGGAAGAAGGAATGCAAGTGCACCGGATTATAGAAACAACTGACTAACTCAATTGTCAAATGCAAAGGAATTATGATCCCCAAATCAAGGGATCAGAAGCAATGCTCTGATTAGGGGTGGATAAGTTGAATAGCCTTAGGGTACAATCAAAGACAATTCAATTGGTCGAGAACCAATTCCAGTTAAAAGAATGGCAGCTCAGCCGGAAAAGTAATTTATAAGGATCAATGATGATTGCGTGTATTCGCAAACATATTGAGTCAATAGACCCAAAATGATAATGACAAGGAATGTCAATAAGACTACGAGACTTATGGGATTAACCATAATGCGAGCAAGCAAGAATTTCAAGAGCCAAAGGATCCAAAGGAGTTTCAGAAGATCGAATAATATTTCGAAGACTTTTGTGAAACTCATGAACAACTGGGGATGAGCGGATACTCGATAATTGCAATAATTAACCGTAGGGGTATTCAGGTGACAAAGAACAGCAAGGCAGTAAGCTCAAAGGATTATCGAAACAACGACGAGTTTTCAGGTTATCTTGTAATAACAAAACCAACTGGGGATGAATGTAAGAATAACAACTGCAAGTAGTTATCCATAAGGGTTTGCGGTGGAAGGGGAATTGCAAACGCGATGAACACAAGTCCTCGGGTTAACAGCGGAGAGTATCTTCAGGGTCTTCTGGTGCAGCAGACGATCATCAGTAACAAGGGGCTCTCCGGGTGAAAGTGATAACGAGATCCTATTGTTAGATTTAGTAAATTTCATTTAACCTGAATAGTAGAGAGATCAGAGTCCCAGAGTAAAGGTCGAGGAGTAAAAGATCCTAGTACCACCCAATGGCGACGTGGGCCCATGGGCCGCACAGCCATGTTAGTAAAAGTTTTGTAAAGTCTAGACTCGACTTCGGCCAAGGAGTTGGAAGGGGGATTTCTACAGGCAGTCGGCTCTGATACCAACTTGTGACGCCCCTGATTCAATCGTACACTAATCATGCACGCAAATGTGTACGATCAAGATCAGGGACTCACGGGAAGATATCACAACACAACTCTACAAATAAAATAAGTCATACAAGCATCATAATACAAGCCAGGGGCCTCGAGGGCTCGAATACAAGTGCTCGATCATAGACGAGTCAGCGGAAGCAACAATATCTGAGTACAGACATAAGTTAAACAAGTTTGCCTTAAGAAGGCTAGCACAAACTGGGATACAGATCGAAAGAGGCGCAGGCCTCCTGCCTGGGATCCTCCTAAACTACTCCAGGTCGTCATCAGCGGGAAGCACGTAGTAGTAGGCACCTCCAGTGTAGTAGGGGTCGTCGTCGATGGTGGCGTCTGGCTCCTGGACACCAGCATCTGGTTGCGACAACCAGAAAGAAAGGAAAGGGGAAAAGGGGGGGGAGAAAGCAACCGTGAGTACTCATCCAAAGTACTCGCAAGCAAGGAACTACACTACATATGCATGGGTATATGTGTAAGGAGGCCATATCAGTGGACTGAACTGCAGAATGCCAGAATAAGAGGGGGATAGCTAGTCCTATCGAAGACTACGCTTCTGGCAGCCTCCATCTTGCAGCAAGTAGAAGAGAGTAGATTGAAGTCATCCAAGTAGCATCTCCAAGTAGCAACTTCAAGTAGCATCGCATAGCATAATCCTACCCGGCGATCCTCTCCTCGTCGCCCTGCGGAAAAGCGATCACCGGGTTGTCTGTGGAACTTGGAAGGGTGTGTTTTATTAAGTATCCGGTTCTAGTTGTCATAAGGTCAAGGTACAACTCCAAGTCGTCCTGTTACCGAAGATCACGGCTATTCGAATAGATTAACTTCCCTGCAGGGGTGCACCACATAGCCCAACACGCTCGATCCCATTTGGCCGGACACACTTTCCTGGGTCATGCCCGGCCTCGGAAGATCAACACGTCGCAGCCCCACCTAGGCAAAACAGAGAGGCCAGCACGCCGGTCTAAACCTAAGCGCACAGGGGTCTGGGCCCATCGCCCATAGCACACCTGCACGTTGCGTACGCGGCCGAAAGCGGAACTAGCCCCCTTAATACAAGAGCAGGCTTACGTTCCAATCCGGCGCGCGCCGCTCTGTCGCTGACGTCTGAAGTGCTTCGGCTGATACCACGACGTCGGGATACCCATAACTACTCCCACGTAGATGGTTAGTGCGTATAGGCTCGTAGCCAGACTCAGATCAAATACCAAGATCTCGTTAAGCGTGTTAAGTATCCGCGATCGCCGAACAGGGCCAGGCCCACCTGTCTCCTAGGTGGTCTCAACCTGCCCTGTCGCTCCGCCACAAAGTAACAGTCGAGGGCCGTCGGGAACCCAGGCCCACCTCTACCGGGATGGAGCCACCTGTCCTTTCAGCCCCCTCGTCAGAATCACTTGCGGGTACTCAATGAGCTGACCCGACTTTAGTCACCATCTGTATAGTATGTATGTATGTATAGTATATACCCGTGATCACCTCCCAAGTGATCACGGCCCGATAGTATAGCAAGGCAGACTGACAAGAATGTAGGGCCAATGATGATAAACTAGCACCCTATACTAAGCATTTAGGATTGCAGGTAAGGTATCAACAGATGTAGCGACAATGTCAGGCTATGCATCAGAATAGGATTACCGAAAGCAATAACATGCTACACTACTCTAATGCAAGCAGTATAGAGGAGAATAGGCGATATCTGGTGATCAAGGGGGGGGGGCTTGCCTGGTTGCTCTGTCAAGAGAGAGGGGTCGTCAACTCCGTAGTCGAACTGGTCAGCAGCAGCGTCGGTCTCGTAGTCTACCGGAGAGAAGAGGGGGAAGAAATAATGAATACAGAGCAAACAAAGCACCACAAAATATATCAAGGCAATACGCGGTGTTCGGTGTGCCCTAACGCGGTAGTAGGTGATACCGGTGAAGGGGGGAAAACCCCCGGGAAAGTATTCCCGGTGTTTCGTGTTTTCGGGCAGAGGAGCCGAAGGGGGAAAGTTGCGGGTTCGATAGGTTAGGGGTGTGTGGCGGACGAACGGACCACGTATCCGGATTCGTCTCGTCGTTCTGAGCAACTTTCATGTTGAAATTATTTTCATCTGAGCTACGGTTTATTTTCTATTAATTTTAAAAGATTTAAATCATTTTCAAGATTTATTTAATTATTTTAATGCAACATTATCCAGAATAGTGCACGCTGACGTCATCATGACGTCAACATGACGTCAGCAGTCAACAGGGAGTTGACTGGGTCAATCTGACGTGTGGGTCCCGCATGTCATTGACTGATTAGTCTAATTAGGGTTTAATAAAACTAACTACTTAATTAGATTAATTAAACATGATTAATTAACTTAATTAATCCATTAATTATTTTAATCATTAATTAATTAATTATTAATTAATTTCTTATTTATATATTTATTTTTATTTCGTTTTTTTTGTTTCCTCAGGGGCGTGGTCCCTGTTTGTCATTGGCCCAGAGGCCAAACAGGGCGCGGGCGACGGGTTACGGGGGTGCCCCGTTCGGGTGCACGCGCAGGGGCACGCGGGCGTGTACACGGGCGGCCACGGCGGGGCACGTCGCCGGCCAGGGATGGGCGCAGGGGCGCATCCCGCCCAGTGTGGGGCGAGGTTGCCGGCGGCCACCGCACAAGCGGCAGCAGGGCGGCGGTGCCGGCGTGGGGCGAGGGGAGCAGGGGGGCGGCCCTAGCGACCGAGCGGGCGTGGCCCCAGCGGTGGACGCGCGTGGGAGACGGGCTCCTGGGGGAGCGCTCGCCCACAGGGTGTGTGATAGAGGCGAGGGTCCCGATCTTTCGATGAGATGATGGATATCGCTTTGGTGGAAGTCGACTTTGACGATCCGACTACGAACGTGCGAGGACGTCGCGCCTTAGCAATCGCTAAACCAACTCCGAGAGGTTATTGACCACGCCGGAGCACGATCAACCTGACCACGAGGGTCTGTTTCCTGCGAGCAAACGAAGAACAAGCAAGAAACTAAGATTGCAATCTGGATATTGCGAATATAAGATGAAAGCTTTATTGATCAAGGTGGGGTTCTGTGACGCCTTTGTCTGGTCGTTGAACACAAACGAAGTACGCGAAGTTGCAGCTATGGCGAACTTTTAATCTAAACAAAACCCAAAGTCTAAACGATGCCCTAAGGGCTGTATATATGGAGGAAGAGGGGGGGAATTTCGTGGCCCTTGGTGGAGGGGTCCGAAATCAACCCTATCTCTTGTTTCCCCACACATACGGACTCTAAAAATAGCCTATACTTATGTATTTCGAAATTACATGGGCCTGGGCCAATAATAAGGTGACGCAGCACCTAAAATAGCCTCGGGACGAAATTTATGAAGTGGCGTCTTGTATATTTCGTCCAAGGCTTCATGCACCCATTATGGTGGCTTCAAAGTCCTGAAATCATCACTTGTAACTCCGTTCTTGTTTCCCTTGCGCATGCCATCATCTCCATGCTTGTTCTTGCTCCAATGTTCATCCTTCTCCAAGCTAGGCCCTTCATTTGTAAGCAAAACAAATGTATCCAATTTAGGCAGCATCATATTCTCATGAACATTAGAATCATTACCAAGAAACGAAAGTACCTGGTAATTTAGTTGGCGTGCACGAGCTCTAGTAATTGGTCCAGTATGTATAGCAGCAGGGGCTGTGGGTGTAACAATTGTATTGATGTCCTCATCACATGATCAGGTTAATGTATCTATACCACCATTTAATGGCCGTTTTAAACCTGCTTTATATATTGAATGGGAGTTCGACATAAAAAATATATTTGCTTCCCATAATTTCGATGAACATAAAAAGGTTAAGGTTGCGGTTGGTTCTTTCACTGGTTATGCTTTGGTTTGGTGGAGTGAATATTGTCGGTTACACCCTGATTATATACCTACTACTTGGGATGATTTGAAACTTGCCATGCGACATACTTTCGTCCCTGCTTATTATACTCGTGACATGATTAAGAAGTTGCAACACTTAAAACAAGGTAGTGAAACTGTAACAAAATATTATGATGATTTACAAACTACCTTGTTGCATTCCTCTTTAGAAGAAAGTGAAGATGATTTTATGGATAGATTTTGGGGAGGATTAAACCGTGATATTCAAGAGATACTAATTCATGAAGAGTGTTATCCTATGTGATGAGGACATCAATACCATTGTTACACCCACAGGCCCTGCTGCTATACATACTGGACCAATTACTAGAGCTCGCGCACGCCAACTAAATTACCAGGTACTTTCGTTTCTTGGTAATGATTCTAATGTTCATGAGAATATGATGCTGCCTAAATTGGATACATTTGTTTTGCTTACAAATGAAGGGCCTAGCTTGGAGAAGGATGAACATTGGAGCAAGAACAAGCATGGAGATGATGGCATGCGCAAGGGGAACAAGAACGGAGTTACAAGTGATGATTTCAGGACTTTGAAGCCACCATAATGGGTGCATGAAGCCTTGGACGAAATATACAAGATGTCACTTCATAAATTTCGTCCCGAGGCTATTTTAGGTGCTGCGTCACCTTATTATTGGGCCAGGCCCATGTAATTTCGAAATACATAAGTATAGGCTATTTTTAGAGTCCGTATGTGTGGGGAAACAAGAGATAGGGTTGATTTCGGACCCCTCCACCAAGGGCCACGAAATTCCCCCCCTCTTCCTCCATATATACAGCCCTTAGGGCATCGTTTAGACTTTGGGTTTTGTTTAGATTAAAAGTTCGCCATAGCTTGTCAGGACCCCGACTCGATGTCACATCGATCTAGCTGGTAACACCTCATATCACTTTGCGGCCTCACGCACGGTATTCCCACGGGTGTCGTCTTACCTTTTCCCGGGACCGTTTGCGCCTTTTGGCTCACGTATATGATAGTGTCGCTAGCATCCATATGATAAAGAGCCCGGGCTGACATGACTAGTCGTAAACCCAAAGTGGCACAGACTTACAGGGACAGGCATCCATGACCCAGCTTCGAACGTGTCGGTCATCAGCAAGTGGGTCCGGGCTGTAGCACTGGGCTAGCAGGACTCCGGTAAACCGGGCTGTAGCGGGCTAACAGGACTCCGGTACTCAAAGCGTGACATTTCCCCGAAGGGACAGACACAGGAACGAAGAAGGACACATGCCGGCCAGCCTAAGTGTTCCAGAGCAGTAGCAAGCTACCATGGCTCAGCGGTAACACTAGGAGACATTTCCCGGTAAGAGAGGCTACTAAAGATAAACAACTAGATAGTCAGATCCCACACATACCAAGCATTTCAATCATACACACAATATGCTCGATATGTGCAAATACAACGAAGCATCACAACATGACTCTACGACACAAGTACTTTATTTAAGGCTCAAAGAGCCATACATAACATACACAAGGTACGGGTCACACGACCCAGCATTCAAGTCATACAGTCATACAAACCAGCAGCGGAAGTAACTTGTCTGAGTACAGACAACTAGTAAAATAAAAGAGGCTTGGAAAGCCTGGCTATACTACGTGGTCCTTCACAAGCTCAGGGTCACCACCTGGGTCTTTAGCCTACTCGTTGATGTCAACGTCTACATAGAACCCATCAGAAGGGGTTGCAGCGTCTTCTGTAAAATGTAAATTATAGCAACATGAGTACAAAGGTACTCAGCAAGACTTACATCAGATCCTACATACATGCATATTATCAAGAAGGGTTGGTGGAGTTATTGCAGCAAGCCAGCTTTGACTCTTGGCTAGACTATCCTACGATACTCCAACTTGAAATGGTTTTGCGCACACGAGTCCACTACTCACCACTTCAATACACTACCGAGGATCCACCTCCGTCTTCCTACGGAAGAGACATCCTCGGCACTCACACTTATCTTGAGGCTTTTAGTAGCTTCCATTTACTTGTCTATGAACTGTATAGGCAACCAAGTAGTCCTTTACCGCGGACGCGGCTATTCGAATAGATCATGATAACCCTGCAGGGGTGTACTTCTTCATACACGCTCTCACCACTTACCGTCGTTTACACGACATGTACTCGGCAACCTTCAAGCGGAAGCCCAACGTGGGTGTCGGCCACGACCTACCTAATCACCTAAGCCTCCAGTCCAGGTTTATCGCCTATTCAGGTTCCATCCGCAGGGAGTCCGGCCGAGGTTTCCCATACGGCCCCGAACGATGTGAACAGGGTTCCCGAGATACCTAACGGGTATTCGGTACACCCGGCCACGTACCTACCGCATCACAGCCCACCCCTACGGTCAGCGATGTCCACGGCCTCCAGTAGGCTACAAACACCAGAAACTACTTGCAACTCCTGGACGGAGAACTAGGGTGAATAAGAAGCCGAGAGGGTCCATTGGTTTCGGGCCCAATGCATGGTAGTAGCTGATTCTTAAATCACACATACAGATCTCAGTGCTTAAGGTCGGCTTCAATGAAACAACCCACCATGTACTCCTACATGGCCTCTCATCGATACCTTTACCAAATCGTGTTCACCACACCACTCTCATTACCGACATAATCATTTCACTCTAGCCCATCATCCAGATGAACCAGACCTGACACGACTCTAAGCATAGCAGGCATAGCAAGGTAGGAACAACACATACATATGGCTCAATCAACTCCTACACATGCTAGTGGGTTTCATCTAGTTACTGTGGCAATGACAGGTCATGCAGAGGTAATGGGTTCAACTACCGTAGCACACAGCAGTTTGAAACGTGTTGTCTTAATGCAGTAAAAGAGAGCAGGAGCGAGAACATCGGATTGTATCGATATGATCAAATGGTTGGTTGCTTGCCTGATGGTTCGATGCACTGATACGGTTCTTCGTTAGGGTAATCACGGTACTCCTCGGAGGCAGAACCTGTCGCAAAGGACATCGATACACAACCATCACCAAACAATGTGCAACAATATGATGCATGCATGAAACATGGCAATATGAGTGTGTTGGGCTAATGCAACTAAAACCAGAAGGGTTTGAACAAATTTGAATCAAAGATTCAAATTTCAAACTCAAACATGGCCTTTTAAAGTGCTTTTCCTTGTTCTGCTTAAAACATCAATTTAACTTGTTTGATCATGCATGAAAATAGTACAGATGGATAGATTGGATTTTTCTGATCATTTTTCATATATAATTTGTCTAATTTGGAGTTACAGAATAAAAGTTATGAATTTTTGAAGTTTAAATAATATTTCTGGAATTTCCTGATTTAAATTAAATCCAGAAATATATATATTGCGCCAGCATGACGTCAGCTTGACGTCAGCGGTCAACTGCGGCTGGCTGGGGTCAAACCTGACGTGTGGGGTCCACACGTCAGTGACAGGGGGGTTAAACAGGGTTAGTTTAATCCTAATTGGGAATTAGTAGCGCTGGGGCCCACTGGTCAGTGTCAGGGGGTTAACTAACAGTGATTAGCACTAATCTGACCACCTGGCCGACGGGGCCCACGCGTCAGTGACCCTGGGGGGGTCAAACCCCAGGTCAAACAGGTCAAACCCACCGGCGACATGACGCCGGCGAGGCCCGAGACGGCGGCGCGATACGGAAATGCGCTACAGGGCACGGGCGAGGCCGTGCTTGGGCTCGTTGGAGAGCCCTTGCTCCCGCGCGTCGAACGGTGGTGGTGGCCGTGCCTGAGGTGGCCGGTACCGACGACGGCGAGCTTGTGAGCGGCGGCCGGAGTTCGGGTGCGGTCGGGATCGGCGCTGCTGCTCGCAAGCGAGGGAGCTGAGGCGCTGGAGGGGCTCTACGGGTCCTTACGGACTTGTTGGACTCGCCGGGGTGACCAAGTGGTCACCGGAGCTGCGTCGACGGTGAGCTTGGCGACGGCGGAGGTTCGGCCGTGGTGGGGAACGGGGTTACGGTGCGGGAACGAGGGGGAAAAGAGGGGGAAACAGTGGCGGAGCTCACCGCGGTTGCAGTGGGCGTCGAAGCGGGCTCGGGGACGCGCTGGAGACGGCGAATCGACGGCGATGGTGGTCGGAGCCCGAGGAGGAAGACGATGGCGTGGAGGCGATGCAGAGCTTCCCGAGGGGCTTGGCTTGGTGGGGAGGAAGAGGGGGTCGCGGCGGAGCTCCTGAGCTCAACGGAGGGGCGAGGGGTGGCCGGTGACGGCTGCTATGGCGAACGGCGGCGATGGTGGTGTTCGGCCGTGAGAGAGAGAGCGAGGGAGAGGAGGGGAAGAACCGAGGGAGAGTGAGAGAACGGGGGAGGGCGTGGCGTCGTTCCAGGCCATCCAGACGAGGAGGGGAGGGGCAGGCAGGCAGGCGAGCAGGTGGCGTGGCGCGGTGGCGCGCGCGCGCCGGGCACACTCCCCTCCCTCTGTCGAGGACGAAGACGACAGAGGAGGAGGTGGGCTGGGCCGGCCAGCTGGCTGGGCCAGAGGCGCCAGGTAAAAGGCCCAGGTAAGGTTCTTCCTTTATTTATTTCTGTTTTCTAATTTCTGACATTTGTTTTGATTTAAATAAAATATTAAATCATTTTATAACCTTATGCCAATTTTTGCAGGAGCTAGATATATTATTCCAGAGCTTAAAAATATTGGTTTGATTTTTATCTCTGTCCAATATTTTCAGAGAGCAACATGAGCATTTTCTTGGACCTTTTTGGAGAAATTTTTATTTGGATCATTTTCAGAAATGATTATGAGGGTTTCACAAATCCCCATTTCAAGTTAAATGGAATTTTAAACATGATGCACACACTCTAATGCATGACTAGCTAGGGTGTGACACTGGCTCTTGTATTTATGCCCTACGTTCCCGTTAATTCGGCTAGGGCATAAGGGGAGCACCTCTGCGATTGTTACTGCCGGGTCAGCCGGATGTGTACCTCAGACTGGGTGAAGCCGAAAGCTAGCGTTCTTAAGGGAATATTCGGTCGGTGAACAAAAGATGATTTTTTATTTATTGTCCATATCTGCCCCCAAATGTTTTTCCTGCGTTTCCTATCGCAGTCCGGACAGGCACTTTAGGGCATGTTTACCCAGGGAAAGGAACCCTTAACGGAACTATTCTCCCTGGAAGATGTTTCTTACTACCCATGTAATATAACATAACTAGTTGGGCACTTGTCTGTTCAAGCACTAATGACCCCTACACCTGGTCTCCACGCATACCCCGGTTCTTATATAACTGAGCGGGTATTCGGATACACTCCGGACTATCGGGTCCCGAGGTTGAAG
The DNA here is from genome assembly GCF_002162155.2 of Triticum dicoccoides. Lineage (NCBI taxonomy): Eukaryota > Viridiplantae > Streptophyta > Magnoliopsida > Poales > Poaceae > Triticum > Triticum dicoccoides. The sequence continues at coordinate 366,743,142 of NC_041392.1, forward strand.
CGAAAAGGTCAGCCAAGACAAATGATCTACAATCCGGCTAGAAGGCATTATATATGTCACTTTCATTACATAGTCATGCAGACTGACTAAATTCCTCTTCTATACCATCCAACAGGCGGTCTAGCCTACAATCCTATTGGGTACTTTGCGGCTAATTCTACTTGCCCATAAACTAAGCTAACGGGGATCTCTCTTCCGTCGGGCCCCACAGGTTCGACCTCGGCCATGTGATTTGGGTCTGCTTTGGTATACCGCGTCTTCACCATGGCCCAGGCTTCTCTGGCACCATGTCGGCAGGCCGATATCTTCCATAATCGTCAGCGCCGCCGTGCTCCCTTGAGCTTCTCCGCAAGCTCTGCAACGCCCTCTGGCAGGGAGATGGACGGCCACAAGGCCTGGGCAACACCTTGCATCACCTGCCGAACTTGTTCGTGCAAATGAGAGAGCTCGGATAGAAGATCACCAGTAGACCCGGGCATTTCCTCCGCGGGACGATCCGTCAGCATACCTAGAGATATAACGCTGTTAGTCGGCTTCTTCGTCGAACTCCTTTAAAAGGATTCGTTCAAGCACTTACTGAAAATGTCGCGCCGAAGCCGCTTATTCTCCTTCTCGGAGTCTGCAAGCTGGGCTCGCACGTCTTTTAGTTCCACGCTCAGCTTGATATTGGCGTCTTGGAGATCGTTTTTCTCCTGCCTAACCTCAGTCAGCACGCGTTTGCCAGCCTCTAGTTGTCGCATAACATGCTGGTCCTCCGGATTCATCTGCAACATCTATTGTTAGATCTGCAGCCACGCCACACACTATACGGTAACCGTCATTCTTTAAAGTAAATGTTACCAGCAGGTGACTTTTTCGGTTCCTGCAATGCGGCAACAGCGGCCCGCAGTTGGGTCTTGCATTCCTCTAGCTCCTGTGACAGCCTAGTATTCTTCTCTATAAGAACCTGCACAATAAAGATGATCCTTAAATCGGTTCTACTAACTGTTTCAAGTCTCAGGGGCTACTGATACATATAAATCGTCAGATTTACTTACCCGTACATCCTTTACATACTGATCTGTGGCTCTGGCTAGACCATCTTGAGCAGCTCAGAGGTACACCTCTCCAGAATTGAAGGCATCAAATGCCTCTGGTGAGAAACAAGCGTCGCGGAGTACGGCCCGGCGGCGCCTATGATTCATGGCGCTTTCCACTTCTGAGTTTGTAGCGGATAATCTATCCGCATCCTCTGTAGGGGGATTATCCGGCGCCCGCCCCATATCGGCTTCTGCCTCTATGTCCGGTCCTGGCGCCCGACTGGTGGAAGCGTGATTAGTAACATCGCCGGACATATTTCGGCGAGCGTTTTTTTCTGTTAAAGAAACACGGGCGTCATTATATCTCGAGAAAGACAACAACCATGGAGCGGGGTTTTTGTCATACCTTTGCGCCAACGTCTCCGTCCTGACCGCCTTCCTTTTTGGCCTACCCGGCCTCGGCGCCTCTTCTTGGCGCGTTGCTGCGGGTTCGGCAGGGCGTCCCGAATGCCTTCCCTGTAAAAAATGCCATGTGTATATGGTGGGTGAAGTGTCTAAAAGGGGATCCTAGTTCTTGGAGTTGGGATTTTTTGTTTTTTCTTACGTGCGATGCAGGAAGCAGTCCGGAATAGTCGGCTGTAATGGCCACCATGGCATCGTCGCAGCTTAACTAATAGAACTGCCGGTCTATCAGCTCCACGAATATGACTGAATCTTCTTCAAGTCCGGAGTCGAGGGCCTGGTCAGGGTCCTCTGGTTGTGGAGAAGGGCTGCTGACCTCCTTTATGGATTTTTGCAGTTCCTGCCGGAAAGTGGCAAGGTGAATACTTACAACAAAGAATGCGGGAAAAATGGGAGTAGGGAGATATAACTTACTCAGCTTGGAGGATTGTACATGGAGAATCCATCCCGTGGCTTGATGCGGGTGAACTCCTCTTCCTCACCCTTGAACAATTCGGACAGAATCTTTGCTAAAGCGGCAGCATTGTTCGGACCCTTACGCCCGCAGCGGGTGGCATCATCTGCCCCATTGTAACACCACAAGGGGTGCCCACGATATTGAAGTGGTTGCACTCCCCGCATTATGCAAATCGACATAACTTCGATTATTATCAATCCTGATTGAGCTAGTGCTTTGATCCGGTTCATTAGATAGAGGACTTCTCCATTGTCCTCCACCTGGGGGCTCCGTGGGCGCCAACTTTGGAGTTTCTTCAGAGGAGCATTGTTGAACTCAGGAAGACCCCGCCGAACAGGGTCCGGGAGGGGAACGTCCTCCATATAAAACCATTCTGAAGGCCAGTCTTCGGGCGACTTCTTCGGGGTACCAGACAGGTATTCGGTGTCGGCGATGCGCCATATTTTGGCTCCGTCCACTTGATAAAGTGATCCCCTCTATGTGCGAGGGACGAGGCAAAATAGCCTTTTCCACAGCTCGAAGTGAGCCTCGCAGCCCAGGAACAACTCGCAGAGAGCAACATAGCCGGCAATATGAAGGATGGAGGCGGGGGTGAAATTGTGTAATTGGAGGCCGTAGAACTCCAGGAGCCCATGAAGGAATGGATGAATTGGAAATCCGAGTCCCCTTAATAAATAGGGAACGAGGCAGACCCGTTCCCCCATAGAGGGACAGGGAAAGCTCTCCGCTTGCTCCCCGCCATTGTAGGTGGCAAGACCGGCTCGAACGGGCACCATATACGCTGGAGGGAGAAATCCCTTAGTCTACAGTTCGACTAATCGACTGTGCAGGACTGAACACCTCTCCCAATCACCGGGCTTAGGGCTACGGGGGTGGGATGAGGAGTTGCGGAGGTCGGCCATGTTGGAATGGATCTTTCCAAAACGTGCTCTGATGGATTCTCGCTGGGGGAGGATGGTATGGATTGGATCTAAGGATCCCCATCCCTTTAATAGACAATTTATTTATCTGGCTAGGGGGGTGAACATAAAAATGCCCTGGCGCCTCGTATTCATTCGACGCATGGGAGGTAGCCCTTATTGGGCACAGAAGCCAAGAGGTCCAAACATTTATGGGACCGGACACTGCTTTACAAACGTTTGGAAGATGGAGAAGAACCCGCCTTGCAATGCCGAAGACAACACTGCGCGCCGGACACATCGTCATTGAAGCCTGGTTCGAGGGCTACTGAGGGAGTCCTAGATTAGGGGGTATCCGGACAGCCGGACTATATCTTCTGGCCGGACTGTTGGACTATGAAGATACAAGATTGAAGACTTCGTCTCGTGTCCGGATGGGACTCTACTTGGCGTGGAAGGCAAGCTAGGCAATACGGATATGTATATCTCCTCCTTTGTAACCGACCTTGTGTAACCCTAGCCCCCTCCGATGTCTATATAAACCGGAGGGTTTTAGTCCGTAGGACAACATACAATCATACAATAGGCTAGCTTCTAGGGTTTAGCCTCTCCGATCTCGTGGTAGATCAACTCTTGTAATACTCATATCATCAAGAATAAATCAAGCAGGACGTAGGGTTTTACCTCCATCAAGAGGGCCCGAACCTGGGTAAAACATCATGTTCCCTGCCTCCTGTTACCATCCACCTTAGACGCGCAGTTCGGGACCCCCTACCCGAGATCCGTCGGTTTTGACACCGACAAGGAATATTAAACAAACTGCCATAAGAATTAAAAATGACCGAAGAAAAGATAAAGAAACACCAGGAAGAATTAGAGAACGAATGAAGACACTTGACCGAATTTAGATACATGAGAACGAAGAGATCATGAACTAATTAGAGAATATTTGGACGATGCACCGGTAAAATTTGGAGAACGAGAGCTGAAAGTTGAGAATGAATAATTCTTCTGAAGTGATGGCCTTCGGAGGAAAGAAATGAAAACAACTCATGAAATGCTCCGGATGGATGAAAAGAATTCTCAAAATCAAAACAATTATGAAAGGATGGCCTCAAATTAGAACCACGAATCTTCGAGAGAACGGGCCAAGATTTAGAGGAAACACTTCTTCTGTCTTCAAATGTTGAGAATGACGATGAGAAACACCACCATGAATTGTTGAGGCACCCCGGAATTAAAATTATAATGGTTGAGCCAACGATGAGAATAATTTGAAAGATGTTGTAGAAATACATATGACTGATGATAACCCATTCTTACGTCAACCTTTGAAAAGAATTTGGGAATCACTCCGGATAAATTAGAAGAGTCAGGTAAGATCCTGGGAAAAGATATGTGGGTTAGGGCCCACTCAAAAGATACACCGTTGAACGATTACTTGAAAAGGAGATTGCACCAGTTGAATTAAATGGCTTGAATGAGATAACATCCTCAAGAGAACTTGAACGAATGCAGAGTAGAAACACGAATCTTTTGAGATATCTTCAGCACTTCGGAATAATGAATAGCAAGAGGTGGATGATTAAGAGGTGCACCGGCACGTTAAAACATTTGAAACAAGGAAAGGATATGATCAACAAAGCTTGAATTGAATCCACCGGAGAAGAAAGAGAACGAAGAATGATAAACTTGTAGAGCATCTTCATGAGAACCGTCGGGTAAAACATTGAAAGACAAGAATGAAGAGTCTTCACATCCATAAGATGGATACTTGATTCAGAAATCTGAGTCCTTGAAGAAAAAAGGGTGGGTGGGCGGGAAAAACAAAGACAACTTGGGGACGGATGAAACAAATAACGTTGAGAAGACTTTGGGTTGATCTTGCGGATGGGAAAAATGATAGGATTGTCTTGAATAGAATCACACCGGTTGGAAAGAATTGACAAGACAATCTCGATAAACGAGAAGGATTTGTATTCACATAGGATTATGAGAACACCGCTTAGGAAAGGTATGGAATCAACACTTGACTTCGAAGCAACTCGAATACCACAACTCAAAACAAAACAAAGGATTGGCTTGCAGGATAAGATGGAACAAACATATGATAGAGATTTCGTCCGAAGTTTTTGTGGTGGGGCCCACACAAGCTCGATCGTACAACACCATCATGTACAAGGCAGTGCACATCACATACGAAGCGTCCCTGAGTCAGCATAGCCAAGGACTCTTTAAGACACAACGAGCCCATTGTAAAACCAACCGTGGATAGGCGGACCACTAGACATCGAACCCCAATCTCATATCATGCATCTGTCAAAAAGATATTCTAGGAGCTACTTGAATTCCCACTTACAAACTCCCGAAACTTTCTGGTTATGCAATCAGGTGTTGGGGATACACGGGAAGCATAATATCTCACCCAAAACTAACAAATCCTACATCCAGCTGTATCCATCCTTCAACACATAACCAAGAAACCTTCGGAAATCATTTACCTCAACCTTCGAAAAGCATCTGTTATATGAGTTATGGCCATACTCCCGAACTCTCGCCCCAGTACTGGGTGGTGTTGAGGTTATCTCACCAACAACGGCATTAAAAGAGATTTTCGATGTCGGCGAACTCAGGTATTCCAGAACTGCAACGATAAAATTATGACGACAACACCTCGGAGCTCAACTCCTCGGGACACTGCCACAACCCCTAAATGTCGGGAGGCACCAAGAACTATGTTCTCGTCACAAAACCATCGGAACGATTCCAAGATACCCGCATGATTCTAAAAAAATTTAGTGAAATTTGAGGAGAGAAGAGTCAAAACTCTGCGTCAGGAGGCCTCACCAGAGTGATGAAGGGACTGAGGAGTAAAAAGAATCCTACTCTCCGATATATATAATCCTAAGACTCAAAACATTTTGTTCTAGACTCAACAACATCAGCGATTCGATCAAGCAGGGGGCTCCTAAGTCGGGGAAGGCTCTGATACCAACTTGTTACACCCACGATGCGGCTATATCTCCCACGTGTCGGGGCACGACTTAGAGGCATAGCCGCATGGTAGGTTTGTCGCAAGAGGGGTAATCTTCACACAATCCCATGTGCTGAATAAGAAAGGGATAAAGAGTCGGCTTACAATCGCCACTTCACAGAATACATAAGATAATCCATACATCATCCAAGGTACAAACAAAGGTCTGGATATGGAACCAAAATAAAGAAAGACAACCCCAATTGCTAGATCCCCGATCGTCCCAACTGGGCACCACTACTGATCAACTAGAAACGAACCAACACAACGAACACAATCTTCATCGAGCTCCCACTTGAGCTCAGTTGCGTCATCTGCACTGGTATCATCGGCACCTGCAACTATTTGGAAGTATCTGTGAGCCACGAGGACTCAGCAATCTCACACCCGCGAGATCAACACTATTTAAGCTTATGGGTATGATAGGGTAATGAGGTGGAGCTGCAGCAAGCACTAAGCATATATGGTGGCTAACATACGTAAATAAGAGCGAGCAGAGAAGCAACGCAGCGGTCGAGAAGCTAGAAGTGATCAAGAAGTGATCCTGAAACTACTTATGTTCAAGCATAACACAAGAACCGTGTTCACTTCCCGGACTCCGCCGAAAAGACACCATCACGGCTACACACGCGGTTGATGCATTTTAATTAAGTTAAATGTCAAGTTCTCTACAATCGGATATTAACAAATTCCCATCTGCCACATAACCGCGGGCATGGCTTTCGAAAGTTCAAAACCCTGCGGGGGTGTCCCAACTTAGCCCATCACAAGCTCTCACGGTCAACGAAGGATATTCCTTCTCCCAGGAAGACCCGATCAGACTCGGAATCTCGGTTACAAGACATTTCGACAATGGTAAAACAAGACCAGCAAAGCCGCCCGAATGTGCCGATAAATCCCGATAGGAGCTGCACATATCTCGTTCTCAGGGCACACCGGAGGAGCAGTCCGTACAACTAAAACCAACCCTTAAGTTTCCCCGAGGTGGCGCTGCAAGGGGCTCTAGTTTGGACCAACACTCAAAGGAGCACTGGCCCGGGGGGTTAAAATAAAGATGACCCTCGGGCTCCGGAAACCCGAGGGAAAAAGGCTTAGGTGGAAAATGTTAAAACCAAAGTTGGGCCTTGCTGGAGGATTTTTATACAAAGCGAGCATAACAAGTCCCATTCCCCCAACTGCGTAAGGAACGCAAAATCAAGGAACATAACACTGGTATGACGGAAACTAGGGTGGCAAGAGTGGAACAAAACACTAGGCATAAGGCCGAGCCTTCCACCCTTTACCAAGTATATAGATGCATTAAAGTAAATAATATATAATAATGATATCCCAACATATCCATGTTCCAACAAGGAACAAACTTCAATCTTCACCTGCAACTAGCAATGCTATAAGAGGGGCTGAGCAAAAGCGGTAACATAGCCAAACAACGGTTTGCTAGGAAAAGGTGGGGTTAGAGGCTTGACATGGCAATATGGGAGGTATGATATAGCAAGTGGTAGGTATCGCGGCATAGCAATAGAGCGAACAACTAGCAAGCAAAGATAGAAGTGATTTCAAGGGTATGGTCATCTTGCCTCAGATCCCGCAAGGAAGAAGAACGAGTCCATGAAGAAGACAAACAGACGTAGTCAAACGGATCCTCACCAACGCGACGTTATTGGAACTAACCCAAAGAAGAAACACCGGAAAGAAGCAAAAGACATAGTAAACAACCATCACATAAACATGGCACGATGTGCAAACAAGAATGATGCATGTCCGGTATAATGAGGCATGGCATGGCAAAGTGCACAAGCAAAACTACAAGTTAAGTGGAGCTCAATATGCAACGAGTTGCATATTGACGAAACACCACACGACTTATTTAGTTCTCTCTCGTTTATGTACCCAACAATATTAAATGTTCTTAACATGGCAAAGGGTGAAGCAAATGAAAAACTACCTATCTAGGCAAGTTTAAATGAGGTCGGAACAACAAGCAATAATTCCGGAGAAATCCTCATGAGCATATATTAGATTTGGTATTGTTCTAACCTAAACCATATTTTAGAGTTGTTAATCATGCAAAGTAGTGCTACCATGATGACCTATGTATTTTCTACCCCATTTACATATAAAGTTTGTTAAGTTTGGAGCTACGGTTATTTAGTTATGAATTAAATCATTTTAACATGTCATTTGAGCAAATTTAAACAAACAACCATATAAATATTTCAAACATGGATGAAAGTTGGAGATTATGAATCTAGATGCAATTCTAAGCATTTTCCATATATAATTTATTTTAAAAAGATGCACCGTTTGTGAGTTATTAAATGCATGTTGTGCAAGGGGTTTTATGTAAAACTGCAAAACCCTGGTTAATAGACAAATTCGCCGATCTGGAAAAAAAGTAAGCGAGCCGAATCTGCCTAGCCCGATAGCAGGGGAAGAAAAAAAAGGAGGGCACTCAGGGGTGGCCTCACCATGGGCCAAGCCCAGGCTGAAGAGAGGCCAAGCAGGCCGGCTGGATCGAAGGAGGCCGGGCCTCGTGATCTGGCACGGGAGGCCGGTGGACGAAGCGGGACGCGATTAACGGGATCGAGCGGTTCCAGGCGCGGGGGAACTTGGCGTCGGTCAACGCAGGGGGAATGGTAGCGCTCTCTCAAACCGGACGGAGCAGAGGCGAGGCTCTCACCGGGAAGAAACAGGATGGCGGCAGCGGGCGTGCAGGGAAGGCCGACCAATGTGCTAAGGGACTTTTGTTATGTGCACTAAGTCTGAAACCTGTCATCATTTGCACTTTTGCCATGCTTGTTTGAACCTGTTAATGGATGAATTAGCCGTAGCTCAGTGTTCATCTTTTGTCAAGCATCATGAGTGGATCCCTGCCATGTATTTTGTTGTCATGTTTGAGTGTTGTAGCATATTTATCTTGATGCATTTAGTTGGTCACTTGCTGTTTATCACAGACCACTGCCATATTTGTTTTCCTTGCCATTTCCAAACCGTGCATCCGATTCCGGTGATATTTATATCGATTTCGACCGAAATCAACTCACCTTTCCAGTGGCACTCTTGGTTTTCCAAATTGAGGCCAGGTTCAATCATTCTTTTCCAAATCATGCATATGCATCCCATATCGCATCCCGCATGTCATACCATGTTTGCATCATACGCTTGAGCATTGCACGTGGTTGATTGTGCTCCTTTTGCTTGTTGTTCTTGTTTGGGTAGAGCCGAGAGACGAGTTCGTGAACAAGGAGCCCGTTGAGTTCGCTTACGAGGATCAAGGCAACTCTGAAAACTTTGCAGGCAAGATGACCATACCCTCGAAATCACTTCTATCTTTGCTTGCTAGATGCTCATCTTTTGCTATGCCTATACTATGATACCTACCACTTGCTTATCATGCCTCCCAAATTGCCATGTCAAACCTAACCCACCATGTCTTAGCAAACCATTGTTTGGCTATGTTACTGCTTTGCTCAGCCCCTCTTATAGCGTTGCTAGTTGCAGGTGAAGATTGGAGATCGTTCCTTGTTGGAACATTGTTTATTGTTGGGATATCACCATATTATCTTGTTTATCTTAATGCACCTATATACTTGGTAAAGGGTGGAAGGCTCGGCCTTATGCCTAGTGTTTTGTTCCACTCTTGCCGCCCTAGTTTCCGTCATATCGGTGTTATGTTTCCGGATTTTGCGTTCCTTACACGGTTGGGTTATAATGGGAGCCCCTTGACAGTTCGCCTTGAATAAAACTCCTCCAGCAAGCCCCAACCTTGGTTTTACCATTCGCCGCCTAGCCTTTTCCCTTGGGTTTCGCGGACTCAAGGGTCATCTTTATTTTAAACCCCGGGCCAGTGCTTCTCTAAGTGTTGGTCCAACCCAGAGCACCGTGCAGGGCCATCCCTTGGCAACTTGGGTTACGTTGGCTCCCGTACGCTTAGCTTATCTGGTGTGCCCTGAGAACGAGATATGTGTAGCTCCTATCGGGATTTGTCGGCACAGCGGGTGGTCTTGCTGGACTTGTTTTACCATTCTCAAGGATGTCTTGTAACCGGGATGCCGAGTCTGATCGGATTGTCTTGGGAGAAGGAATATCCTTCGTTGACCGTGAGAGCTTGTGATGGGCTAAGTTGGGACTCCCCTGTAGGGATTTGAACTTTCAAAAGTCGTGCCCGCGGTTATGGGCAGATGGGAATTTGTTAATGTCCAGTTTTAGATAACATGAAACTTAACTTAATTAAAATGCACCAACCGTGTGTGTAACCGTGATGGTCTCTTCTCGGTGGAGTCCGGGAAGTGAACACGGTGTTGGAGTAATGCTTGACGTAGGTTGTTCTAGGATCACTTCTTGATCATAGTTGTTCGACCGTGCTTTTGCCTTCTCTTCTCGCTCTCTTTTGCGAATAGGTTAGCCACCATATATGCTAGTCGCTTGCTGCAGCTCCACATCATACATTTGCCTTACCTATAATCTTAAATAGTCTTGATCGCGAGGGTGCGAGATTGCTGAGTCCCTGTGACTCACAGGTTCCTTCCAAAACCAGATGCAGGGACCGATGATGCCATTCCAGATGACATGACCGAGCTCAAGTGGGAGTTCGACGAAGACTCTCGCCGTTACTATGTTTCTTTCCCAGATGATCAGTAGTGGTGCCCAGTTGGGGCGATCGGGGACTTTGTCACATTTGGGGGTTGATCTTTATTTTGGTACCGTAGTCGGACCCTGAGTGTATTGGATGAATGTAATGACCTATTTTATGTATTTGTGTGACGTGGCGAGTGTAAGCCAGCTATGTACCTTTCCCCTTTATTTATGTACATGGGTTGTTTGCCAAGATTACCTCACTTGCGACATTGCTTTCAATGCGGTTATGCCTCTAAGTCGTGCTTCGACACGTAGGAGATATAGCCGCATCGAGGGCATTACAATAGCGGCACTTGCAGGGGCAGCGTTTTGAGGCCGTGGTGGCTCCATGGTGCAGCTGTTGATCCGCCGGCGAGCCAAGGCGGAGAACAGCAGCGCAGAGCTTACGGCAACTGTAGGTGGAAGAGTGAAGCGATCTGCGATGAGACAGGCTAAAGCTACTGGAGACTCAAATCCGTACCCGCAGCCGCGGGCTGTTGGCAGCGGCGGAGACCGAGGCGAACCACCAGCCGGACGCCAAGCAAGGTAGACAACGGGGCGGGTCAACGGAGGAGCCCGAGTCCGAGGGCAATTTGTTCCCGGGTCATGCCCCCTTTTTTAATGTGAATTTGCACCGGCCGATCCGATCGAGTACCTGTTGGAATAATACGATCGCTATGTGCGTGTGCATCTTGATTGGTCGATCAGAGGAAAACGAGGATTCCGGCGACTCATCCGCTCGGTCTTGGCGGCTTGCAGCAATAAACTTTTTGATTTTTTCTGGTATTTGCATCGTGGACTAACCGCCATATTCCATACGAGGCCACGACAGATCCAAACAATACTTTGTCTCGGTCTCGACGAATTGCCACGATCTTTTCGGCAGCAGTAAAAAATGTAACCCCAGAATTCATCTCAAATCTCATACATCCTTCTGGCTGTTCATCGGTGACGATGTTTTCTGCGCCGGCTCTTTTTTCATCCAACACATCACAAGCTTCTTGATCCCTGAAGAAATCCCTCCAAGAACTCAACACCATCGTGCGCAGGCCCCACGGTGGGCGCCAACTGTCATGGAATTGTCACGGCAGATGTCCTAGTGTGAGGACTTAGTCGTGAGGCCAACGCATCTATGCGGTAGCTTGAAGGGGTTGATCGAAATCGAGAAACGCAACACGCAAGACGAAGATTTAGACAGCTTCGGGCCCCGGGAAACATCATCCGGTAACAACCCTACATGTTTTTTGTGGCTAGGTCTCATTATCATCGTGAGGGAGTCACCGTAACCCCGGCTCACCTAGTTGTGTCTAGACTTAATGATTATTCAACCTGTCTCCCTTGGGGTGCCCTGCCCCTCCTTGTATATGTTGAAGGGGCGGGTTACATGAAGAGTCCAACTCGGACTTAAGACTTAACCATTCCGTTTTCTCTCCATGGACTTCTCTCCATGGGCTTTCTTTAACGTTTCGGGCTTCTTAACTGTTAACCTATAATCTGGCTTACCATCTGGCTTAACTGTCCGACTTAACTATCTGGCTTAACTGTCTGGCTTAACTGTCCAGCTTAACTGTCTGCTTAACTATCTGGCTCATATGACTGTGTCTGCCGGGTTACATGACTGTGTCTGCCGGGTTACATGACTGTGTCTTCCGGCTTAACCTGCTTAACTGTTCCCGCTAGCTTAACCTCTAGTTTAAACAATCTGTCGGCTTACCAATGAAATACCAAGTCCCACGCGGGTCATATCTTCGGCCGGGTCATACCGCAGGGTATATCCCCGACAACTACCGTCCATTGAACAAGAAAACAATAAAGAACAAGTACCCACTTCCCAACATCAATGAGCTATTTGAGCAACTTAAGGGTGATCAAGTATTCTCCAAGCTTGACCTCCGTATGGGTTATCATCAGATTCGCATTCGTGAACTAGATATCCCCAAGACAGCATTCAGAGCAATCTATGGTTCTTATGAATATACTGTCATGTCTTTCGGCCTTGTCAATGCTACTCCAACGTTCTCTCGCATGATGAACTTCATCTTCAACCCTTACACAAATGATTTCGTCTTAGTGTATCTCGATGATATTTTGGTCTTTTCCAAGAATAAGGAGGATCATGCCAATCATTTGAGATTGGTACTCGGCAAACTCAGAGAGCATCAATTCTATGCGAAGTTTTCCAAGTGTGAGTTCTGGCTTGATGAAGTTCTCTACCTTGGTCATATCATCTCCGCCAAGGGCATCATTGTTAATCCTGAGAAGGTGTCTGCAATTGTGAATTGGGAGCCTCCTCAGAATGTCAAGCAGCTCCGCAGTTTCCTTGGGCTTGCAAGCTATTGTCGAAGATTCGTTGAGAATTTCTCTAAGATTGCAAAGCCTCTTTCCAACCTCCTCCAGAAGCATGTCAAGTATGTCTGGACGCCTGAATGTGACGTTGCTTTCAACACCATGAAAGAGAAGTTAGTGACAGCTCCTGCCTTGACTCCTCCCGATGAATCCAAACCTTTTGAAGTTTTCTGTGATGCCTCCCTGCAAGGTCTAGATGCCGTGTTAATGCAAGAGAAGAAAGTTGTGGCCTATACCTCTCGCTAGTTGAAGCCCAATGAAAAGAACTACCCCACTCATGACCTCGAGTTGGCGGCAGTTGTCCATGCATTATTAACGTGGAGACATCTCTTGTTGGAAGGAAAGTGGTCATCTTCACTGATCATAAGAGCCTCAAGTACATCTTCACTCAACCCAACCTCAACCTCAGGCAGACTCGTTGGGTCGAAATGATTCAAGAATACAATCCGAGTATTGAATATACTCCAGGCAAGGCCAATGTCATTGCAGATGCTTTGAGCAGGAAGGCTTACTGCAACAGCTTAATTCTCAAGCCCTTCCAATCGGACCTTTGTGAAGCTTTCCGCAAACTTAACCTCTAAGTTGTTCCTCAAGGCTTTCTTGCCAACCTCCAAGTCTCTCCTACTTTGGAAGATCAAATTCGTGAGGCACAATTTCTTGATGCCATGGTGAAGAAGGTGAAAATGGGATTGCCAAGAGCCAACCCAAGTACAAGTGCTATCGTATTGATGACAAAGATACTCTATTCTTCTAGGATTCGGGCCGTTACTATGTTTCTTTTCCGGATGATCAGTAGAGGAGCCCAGTTGGGACGATTGGGGATCTAGTATTTGGGGTTGTCTTTCTTTATTTTGGTTCCGTAGTCGGACCTTGATTATATTCTGGATGATGTATGATATATTTATGTATTGTGTGAAGTGGCGATTGTAAGCCGACTCTTTATCCCTTTCTTATTCAGTACATGGAATGTGTAAAGATTCTCCCTCTTGCGACAGACCTGCCATGCGGCTATGCCTTTAAGTCGTGCCCCAACACGTGGGAGATATAGCCGCATTGTGGGTGTTACATGTAGGGTAGAACCCTAGTGACCTGATCTTTCACGATCGGAGTGGATTCCCTCGAAGAACATGATGAACACGGGGAATAACTGAGAGAAATCACAAGGGGAAACACTCAAGAACAAGTCCAATCACACATCCACTAGACTCAAATCCACACAAGATCCACAAAGGTACAAGAACAACAAAGGGAAAGATACGAGGTAGAGTTCATCTCCAAGAGGAGGTCTTGAGGTCTTCTCCGCGAGGAGGTCTTGAATCCATGGTGGATCTTCTTCAAAGAGGCACGCAGTCTCTCTCTCGATGGAGTAGATCTATAATGGATGAGCAAAGCTCTATCTCTAATGAGTTACTACTTTGCTAACCCTAAAAATGGGGAGGAGGTTTATTTATAGTCTAGGCCACGAAGGGGTAAGTGAGGGGGCGGAATGGGTACATGGGCCTCGGCCCGAGTCATGCGCGCAGGCATAGGCCGAATGATCCAGACGGGGGTCCGGATGATCTGGGACCTCGTCCAGATGTTCTGGCTCCGTCGAGGAGATTCTGCAAGGTTCGGTTGCCTGGGCTGTGGGATCACCCGGAGGATCCGAGGGGGGCCTGGATGATCCGGCCGAGCCCGGATGATCCGCACGGAGGCCCGGACGTCCGGCCTGACTTCAGCAGTCGCTCCGTCTTCTTCTCCTTTCTTCCGTCTTCTCTTCCATGCTTCCCTCGCGGATGGTGTAGTCGTTCCTTGGCGCTTGCACTCCTCCTCGACACGTGAAAATGAGATGATTCACCTTTGTGTATGTGAAGTAGATGTCGCACGTGTCACTTGCCAAAGGGACTCTTGACATGGAGATGTCCATAGGATGCTCCGCATCAGAAATGTAGAAGCACAGTTTTGTGAGAGTCACGGTTTTGCTTTCGCGAGAGGCACGGTTTTGCTTCCGCGAGAAGCACGGCCGTGCCTCTCAGAAAGGGAAAAAAAATACGCTTTTCTGTTTTTTTTCTTTCGCGAGAGTCATGGTTTTGCTTCCGCGAGAGGCACGGTTGTGCTTTCGCGAGAGTCACGGTCGTGCTTCTCCGAAACGAAAAAAACGCGTTTTCTGTTTTTTTTCTTACACGAGAGTCACGATTTTGCTTCCACAAGAGGCACGGGTGTGATTTCGTGAGAGGCACGGGCGTGCCTCTTTCAGAAAGGAAAAAAAAGCATGCTCCCGGTTTGGTTTTTTCGCCCGGTTTTTTTTCATAAAAAAGTTCGTCAAAACCTATCAACATGAGATCTAGTTTTGAAAATCTCGATACGAGAAATTCAATAATGAAAACGATTCAAAATTTGAACGCACGGTTTAAAAGATAAAATGTTTTGAATAAACGGATTTATGAAAAAAAGGAAAAACTCCTAGGTTGCGACAAATGACGCGCTGCATATGCGCCACTTATCATAACCTAGAAAAAGTGAAGTGTTCTTTGTGCTTAGCGAGCCAGCCAGCCAGCCAGCCAGGCGTTAATGGGCCGCGGCCCGGCTACACCCGGCCTGCTATTTGCTCGTCTTCACCCCCTATACCTGCCGTACCCTATTTTCGTTTGCCGTCTCTTCTCACTTCGCACCCTGCATTCCAAAACCTCTCAAAACCCTCGTTCTCCCCACTCCCTGCCTCCGCCGCCGCCGCCGCCGCCGGTGCCTAGCAAGATGAGGTGAGCGGAACCTGAGCATCCCCATCCTATCTAGCGTTTCCCCTCTTCTCTTCTGTTCCAATTCGGCTTTAGATTCTATGCGAAGTACGACTTTGTACCATCCAACTGCGCGATTGGATCTGGGGTATACCTCGTCTCGCGGTCCCGCGAGGATTTGTTGCTTCCCTCGGTTTAGCTGGTCCACTTAAGCAGTCAGATTTTTGTGCTCAGATGGGGCTCGACCGGGTACCGTTGGGTTACGCGTCTCTAGGTTTCGGGATTTTCGGATTTGTCTGTCTCACTCGTTGTTTGCACGTTGCGAAAAATTCGAGCTGTTTCGTTCTCCTTCGTATGCTTTGATTTACTACGTGGAGTCTAGATGATATCGTTGTTACGGCAGTTCAAGGTCCCATCGCGGCTAACTTGTTAATTGCTCTCTTCCGATTTTATTGTTATTTCTTTTTCTAGATTTCAATTGGTATTCTGCTGTCGTTTTGGGCGAGCGTGCTGTTTGTATTGCTACTATTTTGTTTCTTAGGATTTACTTGGTTCTGCTGCTGTCATTAATAGAGATAGAACTCGATCTCGTGGGATATTGGAAATTTTCTTGTTCTGTTTGTTGTCTGTTCAGATCTCGTGGTATGTTTCTTCCAACATTCCAAGAATTCTGCCCTGGTTACATTTCAGTTTTACTTAGGGTTTCTGCAAGCACTTTCCGTTTGAATTCGAGCTGGTTACCTCGTTGTCTGATCTGCAAGGAATGCTTAAAATTTAGCACCTACCGGCCACTGTGGATAAACATAATTAAGTAATGTGTAGCATGCAGCAGTGCGGTTCTATACGCCGGAGCTTAATGGCGTTTTGTCTCATCTATGGACATGCCATCCCTAGTAGTTTTGTCTAACCTGATGTGATGCAATTTTCGACCAATTATTTACCATGTATCAGGATTTCGTTTTAATCTGTTGTTTATTGTTAGTTGATAGTTCTGAATTTTTCATTGTCATGCAAATATTGCTTTATAGGTAAAAAGGTTTTCATAATTGAAGATGATATTATGCATGCAGGTGCCATTATGTTCTCTTTACATGGATTAATATGTAAACTTTATTTCTGGGATATGTAAACTGTTAAGGGCAGGTATTATTTGATATCTTAGAAGTCTTGAATATATTACTCCCTCTGTCCGAAAAAGCTTGTCCACCAAATGGATGTATCTAGCACCAAGTTAGTACTAGATACATCCATTTGAGGGACAAGCTTGGGACAAGCTTTTTCGGACGGAGGGAGTAGATGATAGTTACATGCATTTTCAACATGATGGCAATGGGGTAATGAGTTATGATGACAAGTTCACTTTTTAAACTGTATCATTTTATGCTTTGGCATTTGTAACCTTTTAATATAGTACAATAGATTGTCACTGGTAAGTGGTAAGTATCTACCCCTCCAACTCCAAAAATAAGTCCTATAAATTTCTTGTCAAGTCAAATGATTCAATGTTTGACCAAGTTTGTGGAAAAAACTATGAACAAGCACACTATGAAATTAGTGTCACTACTCGCTACAAAATAGAATATATTTTTATATTATATACCTTTAGTATTATAGTTGCTTCTACTTTTTCCTACAAAGTTGGTCAAACACTACACTGTTTGACTTGGTAAAATGTTTATTGGCCTTCTTTTTGGAGTTGTAGGGAATATGCAGTGCTTATTTAGCAATCCTGATTTACATTTTTCCCCCTAACTTTGTCCCGACCTCATCTTTACCCCTAAATAAAAACAGTGCTCAACTTTGCGCCTCTTCCGTTAAGTGTGCTTATGGAAATGCCCTTCCGTACATTTTCCGTCCAGTCAAAGGCCTTTGACCGTTAAGTGCGCGTATAGAAAAATCTAACGGTCAAAGGCCTTTGACTGGACGGAAAATGTACGGAAGGGCATTTCTATAAGCGCACCTAATGGAAGAGGGGCAAAGTTGAGCACTGTTTTTATTTAGGGGTAAAGATGAGGTCGGGACAAAGTTAGGGGGGAAATGGAATTGGCCCTATATTTAATGCTGTACTAAAAAAGTATCGTGCATGCATTGAGCAGAGTATATTTTAATGCTCTCTGATTGAATGCATGGACCTGCTTTGCCATTGCCATCCATCATATTGTTATATTTTCATAGCTTAAGCTACAAAAAATTGTTATACTATGAAGTTAGGAACGTATGTTGATGCCATCGGAGTGGGATGTTGTGTTCTGGTTTTTATTTGTGTCTGGCTGAACTGCCCAATGCTGCACTTCATATGTGTTCTGTTCATTTAGTTGTGATACTTCATTTGCGCCAATATATGAAATATTCCTTGTATGCGTTGCAGTTGTAAATATTATTATAATTAGTTTTTTTGTGGAGAGATGTATATCACTATGATGTTCATTTCTTAACAAGTGGCAATGTTTCTGTAGTCGGCACCCTGAAGTCAGGTGGGCTCAGAGGATTGACAAGGTGTATATCACAGTACAATTGCCTGACGCAAAGGATGCCAAGGTCAACCTGGAACCTGATGGTGTATTCTCTTTCTTTGCCACTGCTGGAACTGATGGGAACTCCTATGAATCGAAACTGGATTTGAATGACAAAGTGAATGTTGAGGTAATCAATGTCCATAGTTCCATACTATATATAGTACACTATTAGTAGCTATTTTGAGATATGTTGACTCCTCAATTGTCAAAAAAGGTTTATTTTCTTATCCAGTATCACTTTGGTCTTTAACAGGCAAGCAAAGTAAGTGTTGGTGTCAGGTCCATATTCTGTATTTTGGAAAAAGCCGACGCCAAATGGTGGAATAAGCTTGTTCGAGATGATCAGAAGGCACCACACTTCGTGAAAGTTGATTGGGACAAATGGGTCGATGAAGATGATGATGGTATGCTATCTACGAAAACGCGTTTATACTGTTTAAGTTATTATTGCTTATTAGTTCCTAGAGTGTAGTTTAAAACTTCTGGAAACAGGACAGTTTAGTGGTACAAAAGGAGTGCCCTAAATATAAGGGAAATGTGCACCATGGTCTGTGTAACATTGGATGGGGGTGCAGTTATCACCTCTTGCTTTATGTAACTAAAAACAGCATATCCAAATTTACTTGTAGGACATTGGTGCTTCTTCTCATCTTACTGTTTCACTCTCATACTTCTAAGTAGGAAAGATATTTATCGCTGTCTTCAGATGTGAGAAAACCGGAAGACCCTGTTAGCAGACAACTAACTTTTGCGACTTCAATTTTTTTCATTTAAGCTAGAAACAAGGTTTAAAAAGGCGCTAGGTTTTATTTGTGTTTTGCCACTGCCTTTTGTTTTTCTGACCAAAGTACACGGTTAAGAGCAATTATGCTCACGTTAAGAGCTAGGCGTTTTGCCACCGCCTACCGCCTAGGCACACCTTTTTTTTACCATGGGCTAGAAAACAAACTATTGTATCTATTTACTGCTGAAATTGTTACGCATTATTACTTTGCCTTGTAAAGGTTTTGAAAATCATCATTCGTTTTTTCAGGTGCTGATGTTAATGTTGATGGGATGGACTTTTCGGTAAGTATATCTATTCGTGATTTCCCCTTTGATGGTTCATTTATATGCTTTGGTGTGTGATGCGCTTCTTCATGTACATTCTGTAGAATATGGGTGGCATGGGCGGTATGCCTGGCATGGAAGGTTTGGGCGGCATGGGTGGCATGGGTGGTATGCCCGGCATGGAAGGTTTGGGTGGTATGGGTGGTTTGGCTGGTATGATGGGTGGTATGGGCGGTATGGGTGGTATGGGCATGCCGCCTGGTATGGAAGGTTTGGGTGGTATGGGGATGGATGATTTTGAGGATGAGAGTGACGACGAAGGTTGGTATTCCTGTGCCTGTTATCATTTTCTCATTATAGTTAATGTGTTTTTAGATACAGAATATCAGAAATATGTTCTGTCACCAAATCGAAATGATGCTTGTGTTGCTAAGGGCATTTTGTTGGTGTGGTTATTTAGTTGAACCTGCCTGACAAGTCAATTGATCATCCCCTTGTTTGCTCTTTTATGTGAAATTGCTTGGTACATTTCTTGGCACTAAATGAGCAACTGATCATTCATATGGTACAGTTTTTTTCTCTGATGGTTGTCATATTTCTGATTATAGTATGTTATATCTTAGATCTGTTATTGTCAAGGAAATATGTTATGAAGGTGTCAAAAAAAGGAAATATGTTGTGCCTGGTGTACTCATGAAATATTGATAGAATGCCCAACATAGTTTAATATCTTATTCACAACAGAAAGTGAAATGGCTTTGACCAGACAATTCAGATTTTGGATTAAAGAACACTGTTTCATCTAAAATATGTACTCTATTTTTCTCCAGAACTACATATTTTGTGTGAATTTATATCATGGAAGCCAAATAATTTATTTTGAAGGGGAACCCGGGCGCAGCGGTAAAGCTGTTGCCTTGTGACCATGAGGTCATGGGTTCGAGTCCTGGAAACAGTCTCTTGCAGAAATGTATGGAAAGGCTGCGTACTATAGACGACCCAACGTGGTCGGACCCTGCGCAAGCGGGAGCTACGTGCACCGGGCTGCCCTTCATTTTTTTTGAAAAACCAAAGAATGTATTTTGTTTGGCATCATGTACTAGTTAAGAAATGCATTTCATGAATGTTTATTACTGTAATTATTGCGATTAACCAATGGTGAGATACTCAAATTGTCCATTGTTAGCAAACTCTTGCTGTCCTGCAGCTGTGTTAGTGAAAATATAAGGTGTATTAATTTTTTGAGAAGTTACATTTTATGTTTGATCAAGTTCATAGAAAACTAGTAAATGTGCACGTGCAATGCATGCTGATATTAGGCAGTGTATTTATTGCATGCGCATATTTGGTATTCCCTCCGTTCCTAAATATAAGTATTTTTAGAGATTTCAATACGAACTACATATGGATGTATATAGACATATTTTAGAATGTAGATTCTCTCATTTTGCTCCGTATGTGGTCCGCATTGAAATCTTTAAGAGGACTTATATTTAGGAACGGAGGGAGTAGGATATTATTTGCATTAACATTGATATTTGGTATGATCAAACATGTTGAGCGCTCACCATTGGAGCAATCTAGATCATTAGATTGACCTGGTTTGATGGCCGATATTAGTTGGATCTGCCTGTTTGGGTATTTTTGTATTGGTATAGATATAAATTATAAACAATATGTACCAAATAAATAAAATATTGTACTGAATAAATAAACTTTGAAAAAGTATTTCATGGTGAATCTAATGATACTGATTTGGTAGTATGATTATTAATATGTTGCTTTCTGGTCAAACATAGAAGTTTGACTTATCTAAAAACTAAAGGCACTTTATATTTTGGAATGGAGGGTGTAAATTGTATGATGATGATGATAATTCAATATCTGAACTATTTTCTTTGTCAAAAGAGGAAATGTCCTTTAGGTCAATGGATGTACCGTATTCATCCTTGTTAAGATGTTGAATTTAGTCCTGTAAACCAACCTGATATCCTATCTTCTGTTGTCCTTGATCAGGAGAAGTGTCGAAACCTCAAGACGCAGGGAAGTCTGATGCTGCGGAAATCTCTGAGGTGGAAGGCAAAGCTGGCACAGCAGCTCAGAGCAACTGAAGGCTTTCTACTCAATAATCCCTACTCGATTGTATCCTACCGTTTCTTTATCAACGTGCTGAACTGAAGGACACGTTCTGCTCGCTGGTTGGGAATGGTGTCTCATGTAAGATGATGACTTATACTTGTGTCGAACTAAGCTTCGTACCGTCTGTTGGCATATTACGAGTTCTGAGACTGTTTGCATTGTATGCTGATTGTTCTGCACTCTGTTTACCTGTACTGTTTTTACGTCTTTGTCTGGGTGCACATCTACTTAGCCCCCGAACACTGCTGTAGAATTAATTACTCGTTGCGTGTGTGCTGCCAATATTGCAAGTGATTGCTTAGTCAAGCGTAACTCAGATGTCCTTCGTAATTTTTTTCTCAAAAAAAAAACAGAGGGGGTGGGGGCCCAATACCACTACTTAGGTACCCAAACCCTAAACCGTATTTGGACGAATTACATCTACGGATGATTTTCATACAAACTGCAGCACATTCATTACATTTCAGCTAGTTTTAATCTATATTAATATAAAAAGATTCAAATGGGTAGATTCAATTAATCTCGACCATCAAATCATGTCAATCTAACGACCTAGATTATTTTAGTGTCGAGTGCTTAACATGTTTAGTGTGCAGTTAATTTCATATCAAATATAATGCTAATCATATAATAACATGTAAATAATATTCTATTTAATATCCGCATGCATTTAATATGCTTCTAAATTATAATGCATTGCGTGTATACATTGACTAGTTTTCTAAAGGGTCCAGACCTAAACCTAGCCTTTGCCGGTGCCAAGTCCTTTTTGTTCCCCTTGCCCGCCTCTCTCAACCAGTTCAGACTTTTGGATGAGTTGACTGGAGCATGAATTTAATATGGTATCCGAGCCAACAGGTCTTGATTTCAAGACCCTGCCGATGCAGTATTAAATAAACGATTCTATGGCGGGGATAAGACCCACGAAGTGAAGGTGCGGTCGTCTTGAGTGCGGGCAGCCTCGTAGAGCGCCTGCTGCTCGACGACGAAGTTAGGGTTTGCCGCGGCCATGGCCGCCACGACTTCCTCGCTCGCGCGCTCGCTGTAGATCTGGCCCTTTGCCACCCGGTGCTGCTCGAGGATGAACAGATTGTAGCACTACTCGCGTTAAAGTGCTCCTGTGCATGCTCCATCGTCAACCCGACATGCACTAACGCAGGTTGTGACACAGAGTTGTCATCGAAGCTAGTCTCCATCGTGGGGTTGTCATCGGAGACCTCCAGAGAGTTGGCCGGCATGCTGGCCTCTATCTGCCAGGCACCGCGGCTCTGCCAGGCGACCGCAAGGACGACCACCTTGTGCTTTTGCTTAGTCGAGAGGCTCTCCCACGAAGTGTTCCCGCTCACGGTCATGATGGATGTGATGCACGGGAGGAAGATGCGGAGCGGACGGGTTGTGGTGTGCTATGAGTCGGGTGTGCCCGTCGTTAAATAGTGGACGCCGGTGATGCCAAGTGTCCGGATGCGTCAATGCGCAGGCGCCGGAGCTGGTTTGTTGGTCAGGGAGCCTGTTTAATGGCAGCAGACGGAGGGACGGGCATTGAACGGGAGTGGTAGATATACGTCCTTGTAGGACCTA
>NC_041392.1:366766333-366833540 GCF_002162155.2 Triticum dicoccoides
GAGTGATTAGAGCACTTGACCAAATAAAACTTATCCTTTTCCCAATTTTAGTTGTGGGCAAGTTTTAGCACTTCTACCAAGTCAAATACACCTTACACAAGTCTAAGGGTTTGAAGCGGAAAGTAAAGACTTTGCATATGAATGTAAATGAGGGATTGGAGATTTCAAACGCAATGAAGACACGATGATTTTTGGGGTGGTTCCGATAGGTGGTGCTATCATACGTCCATGTTGATGGAGTCTTCAACCCACAAAGGCTAAGGGCTGCGCGAGTCCACAGAGGGCTCCACCCACGAAGGGTCCACGAAGAAGCAACCTTGTCTATTCCTCCATGCCTTCTGTCCACGAAGGACTAGCCTCACTCGGGTAGATCTTCACAAAGCAGGCGATCTCTTTGCCCTTACAAACTCCTTGGTTCAACTCCACATGATCTTGGAGGCTCCCAAGTGACATAACCAATTTAGGAGACACCACTCTCCAAAAGGTAATAGATGTTGTGTTGGTGATGAACTCCTTGCTATTGTGCTTCAAATGATAGTCTCCTCAAACTCAATCTCTCTCTCATAGATTTGGCTTGGGTAGGAGAAGGATTGGAGTTGAAAGCAACTTGAAGAGGCAAGAAATCAAGGTTCAAATGGTAGGAATGGAATCTCTTGATCTCAACACATGAGTAGGTGGTTCTCTCTTAGAAAATGAACGGTGAAAGTTGTGTTTCGTTCTGATGGCTCTCTTAGAGAGTAGGTGGGGGTGGAGGGGTATAAATAGCCTTCACCCAAAATCCAACTGTTACACACTTTTGACCCAAATCGGTGAGACCGAATGTAAAACTGGTGAGACCGATTAGTGTAAAAGATATGAACATTTGGTTTTTCGGTGGGACCGAAGTGAAACAACTCGGTGCGACCGAAGTGCACTGGCTAGGGCAGAACTTAGTCTTAGAATTTTTGATTGTTTCAACTTGGTGATTGCAAAGTGAAACAATGTCATCACAGAAACTTGGCGATGCCATCTCGGTGGGATCGAGATCCTTTTTCGGTCAAACCAAATTGCTAGGGTTTTGGCTGTGGCGATGGAATGGTCATGTCGGTGGGTCCGGAGTAGGTGATATTGGTGGGACTGAAATGAAGATTTAGGGTTTTGGACATATGTTTTTTGAGGAAGTGATTGCGGGTATTTGGAGCAATATCACTAAGCACTTGAGCAACAACCTTGTCAACATACCTCATCCCCTTTTAATAGTATTGGCTTTCCTAAGGGACTCGATGTGATCTTGGATCACTAAACCAAAACTGTAGAGTCTTGGACTAGCTAGTTCTTGTCCTTGACATTTTGAGGGGTCCACATCCATTAGTCCTTGCCATGCCAATCATTGATCTTTTCTGAACTCTATCATCAATGTTTATTAGATCCATGACATATATGTTGTTATTAATTACCAAAACCACTCGAGGATTAGTTGCACTTTCAATCTCCCCCTTTTTGATAATTGATGACAACATATAGATCAAAGCTTCGACAAATGATATAATGAATGAAATACATCGTCGATTTGAGAAGTATGTGATAAATAAGAGCTCCCCCTAAATTTGTGCATTATTAAAAATTTGCGTTTGAATGCAAATGCACAATTGATTAGGATTACAGATTACTCTCCCATGTCACGTAGATCTTGGTGGAGCGCTCAAAATGATATGATTGCAATGTAAGCACTCGTCACCAAACAAACAAGTGAATGATCATACAAAGAACATATGAGTGGATATTCAAGCAAGCACTGCATTAAAGTATTGTATGATCAAGCAGACAATAAAGTAGTCTCATACATGCATCAAGGAAAAGTAACTCAAAGTAGCAATAATCTCTCAAGGAAAAACCAAACGAACAAAAGGCAAAGCACTCTCTCGAAGCCTAATGATCTATACTATTCTCTCCCTTTGGCAACAAGTACCAAAAAGTTCAAATAAGTATAGAGCTAAACACCGCTCTAAGCTTTATCTCCGGAAGCTCCTGGTGGTGAAGTCCTCTGACTTGCAGCGCCGGTGTGCATCGATGTCAGAGTAGAGAGAAGTGCATCTGCAAATGCATCGAACAAAGTCTACTGAACTAGAGGAGTGGAGACAATAGGAGGCACTGAGGGAGCAACCAATGCAGCAACAGCTGTAGCTGAAACTGTAGCTCTAGAAGTGACTGGTACTGCAACTGATCTAGGCACAGTCCGGAACTGAGTAGTCGTGGGAATGCCGTCACCTGGGTGTTCCTCATCATCACTAGACGGTTGTGCTCTGGCTTCACCCACTTCATGCTTCAGGCTCTCAACAGTGGTCTGAACCTCTGTCACCTTGACATCGAGATCAAGAATCTTGGTCTCTACTAATGTAGGGTGGAACCCTAATGGCCGATCTTTCACGAATTGGAGGGGGATTCCTCGAAGAACACGGGGAAGAACCGAGAGAAATCACAAGAAGAACACTCAAGAACAAGTCCAATCACACATCCACTAGACTAACAAACACATGGATCCACAAGGTACATGAACAATCAAAGGAAAAGATACAAGGTAGAGTTCATCCCAAATCCAAGAGTAGATGAGGTCTTGATGATCTAGATGATCCTTCCCACAAGGGGGTCTTGAATCCCTCGGTATCTTCTCACATGCTCACCTGGAGGTCTTGAACTCCATGGGAGTGGTCTCTTTCTCTCAAGAGGAGTAGGTAAGGAGCAAAGCTCAACTAAGATGAAGGAGGTCTATTTATAGTCTAAGCCACAAAGGGGTAAGTGAGGGGTCGAAATGGGTAGATGGGCCTCGGCCCAAGTCATGCACGCAGGCCCGATCCAGATGATCCAGGAGGTGGTTCGGATGATTTGGAGGTGGTACCGATGATCCGGGATCTAGGGGTTCAGATGATCTGGCGGCCGTCCGGATCGTCTGGCTGTGTCATCGCAGCCGTAGTGGGTCTGGATGTCCGGGTCAGTGTCCGGATGTCTGGGTGGGTCCGGATGATCCGGGGGTTGGTCCGGATGATCTGGCTTCGTGGAGAGGCTTCAGGTGTTCTCTGACTTGCGATCTGCGTGGGGGTCCGACGAATCCGGATGGCAGTCCGGATGATATGGAGGAGGGTCCGGATGATCCGGGCTCCTGCTGACTTGTCCCGCTTGCTCTTCGTCTTCACGCTCTTCTTCCTTCTTATCTTCCATGCTTCCCTCGCGGATGGTGTAGTCATAAACATGGGCCAGACACTCCTTCTCGTCGATGGTGAAGCTCCGGTAATACCTATGCATGCACACGAGAGGAGTGTCAAGTAGTATACCATCCTCTAAGGGGTCAAGTGAACACGTGTAAAGGAGATGATTCACCTTTATGTATGTGAAGTAGAGGTCGCACGTGTCACTTGCCAAACAGACTCTTGACATGGTGATGTATGTAGGATGCTCCGCATCATCCTCTCCCCCTTGGGAATGATCCGACCTCGGATCGAAAACAAAATCACCATTGGAAAGAGATGGTGTCGCCGTGTAGAAGTGGACGATCAACAAGTACTCATCATCTTGAAGCTCGAAATGGGCACTCTCCAATGTTGCACCTTCTTGTGATTCATTAAAAAGGAGCAAGGACAATAGACACTTGTAAAAACAAATGTTCTTAGCGTTAGTACAAAACCAAGCATTCAAGAGGTGATTCACCCAAGAAGTGTCGTCATCAATCATAGCATATGGTGTAAGAAAGGATTGTAGCATGTCATGTAAGCATATGGATTGAGCATAATGGAATGCATATGGAAACAAACATGCAAATGGGAGGTGGAGATGCTAATATGTGTGACAAGTGAACAAACATCTACCTCAAGATCATAGCAAGCATGCACAAAGCGCTCAACAAATGGTCTATGGTATGCATGTGAACCATTCACAACACTAAAAAAGATGAGATGTCTAAACACATGGGGTAATGCAAGGTACAAGACAATCCAAGCATAACGTGCACATGGTGTAGTGAAGATAGTGGTGCACTCAACACAATGGAAAGAGAAAGTGTTCATCATGTGTGAGGCAACCAAGTCAAGCATGTGACAATCATAGGTGCCTGGCATATGTGAAGAGATGACATTGGTGCAACCAAACATGTGAATAGGAGCAAGTAGGGAACAAGTTGGATGTAACACACAAGGCATATATGTCATGAGGCATGGCAATGTGGCAATCATGAGTGAAAACAATATGTCTAACATGCATGCGAATGGTGCAAGCAACACATCAAGTATGATCCACAATATCCATGGTCAAGAAGGATGTCACCTTGAAAGCATGTCCTTGTGCGTCCTTCACAATGCCAAAGCACAAGCAACTATGATGTAGAAGCGAGTCGGTCACAAGTGGTTTGCTCTCAAGAGCTCGAATGGTCAACTCACGGGAAGTAGAAGTTGACACGAAGTCGAAGTATCCTACACATGCACAAAAGAAAGCAAACAATGTATGTGCATGGTAGATAAACACATCATCCATCATGATGGTTCTCTTCTCTTGCACATAACCATTACAAGCACAAGTGCATGAATAGTAGGATGCAACAATGGCGATACTCATGGCTCTAGGTATATGGTGCGAATAAGTAAGGCAAACATGCTTCACAAGAATTATGTCAAAATATCCAAATATATGCGAGAATGCTATGGGGGAAATCTCATTTGCAAGACTAAAAGCATTGTTGCACTCAATACATGGAAAATCATCTAGCATGAGAGAGGCAACACATGGAAATATATGACAAGAAGTAATAGAAATCATGTGCAAAGCATGACAATATTGGCAATCAACCGCATGAAATGAGCAAGTATGAATCATGGCGTCGGCGCAACAAACATTTATGTTCGCAACCCGGACTCACGCACAAGAATGATGTCGGTCATACATCAAGTGCCTATGCATGACACAAGATAAGCCAGAGAAACCGCTCTTCGTGTGATCAAGGAGTGCATTAAGAAGATCAAGTCAACATGAATGCACCTCAAGAAGGCATGCCGAAGGTCGAGCTCGGCAGGGTCGAAGCCACGCCTGGGGGCCAAGACCAGTTTGCCTGACAAGGATTCCGGGGCCGTCAAGCTCAGGGCCCGTCAGGCTCCTTGCCGGCAGGCCTTCGTGAGGGTGCCACCGCTCCACCCATCACACGCCGATCACTGATCAATGCAGTGTCAAGCTCTCAAGTGACTAGGTGGATCCTATCAGGCATGTGGCGACTTGGTAAAGAAGGCATTAGCTTTATTGACACCCGTCCAGAAGGCGTGTCACACTAATAAGGAGAAGATGGAAGCAGCGCGGCAGGCTTCCTAGTCTTCAACCTCAGCATGACACCTAGTAGGTGCATTTAATGCACTTTGTTCTAACTTCTAGAGTTAGGTATGATGACACTGTTAGCTATCTAATCATACTAAAATGACCGTTTTGCCACTATGGTCGCCCGTTAACCTATAAAAGGAGGCTCGAGGCAACCTAGCAAAGGCTTCGAACGTTTTGACCCACCAACGCTTGTACATGTGCGCTGCTCTCCCCCAGGCACACTTGCCGGGCTTGAGCTCGCCGCATCTTCGTGTTCGTCCAGATCAATCCACTGAAGCAGTAGGGTTTTACGCTACAAAGTGGCCCGAACCTGGGTAAACAGAGCTATCCATTGCCACGCTGCCCCGCCGTTTCTGCTCTTTGTGCAATGTGACTGTCCCCTTGCCGAACCACAAAGGGGCACCCTTGCCCCATAGGTGATCATGCTTCCACGCCGATATCTTTGGTGCGCCAGGTAGGGGACCGCACTTGTGCGACCTGAAGCTGTAGCCAGCGCGTCGATCTTCATCACCATCTACTCCGCCGATGGCTCCCAAGAAGAGGAGCGGTGCGGCGACACAACCGTCCACTTCAAGAGCTCATGTGCCTGCGATTGCGGGTGCTGCAAGCACCGCCATGGCAGCGGGTGGAGAAGGTGTTGTGGGCGGCGCTACCAACACCGACGGTGCAGCCATCGCTCCCGCCGCAACTGGACCAGAAACCGGGACCACTGGAATGGCCCTGCTCCCCCAACCTTCTGGTGAGCATGATCATGCTGGTGCGGGCCAAGGCGACGCCCATATTCCGCCTCCCCATCAGACCAACGAGCGCAACTAGCGCAGTGGCAATGCCCACTCCGGTGCAAGCCAAGATCCACTGGCCGCACCAGCCAAAGGGGCGATGTCAAGGCATGTGCTTCGTCCCACGCAGGGCGAGCGTGAAAAAACTCTGAGCGGCGCCGTCGATCCACAACGACCGCGTCCGCAAGGGAAGGGCCTATCTGATCAAGAACCTGGACATCGAGCACAGCTTCGGCCATGCCAAACCGCCCTTGTGATTGGTCCAAGGCGGCAGGAGCACAACGATGCTCCTTCTGGTTTGTCCAGGAGTCGAGCGGTGTCGCGCTCCGCCTCCCATGCCATGCTGGGGACGGTGGCGGAAGTTGATGAGGACATCAATACCATTGTTACACGCATAGTCCCTGCCGCTATACATACTGGACCAATTACTAGAGCTCGCGCATGCTAATTTAATTATTAGGTACTTTCGTTTCTTGGTGAAAGGATCGATACGGTTGACTAGAGGGGGGGGGTGAATAGGCAACTACCAATTTTTAGCTTTTATTTACAAATTCAGTTTAGCAACATGTAGGTTTTCTAGATATGCAACTAGGAGAGCAACCTATATGATGCTAACAACAACTACAACAAGTGCAAGCAAAGGATACAACACACGTAAAGCTCGCACAAAGTAAAGGTAAGAGATAACCACAAGTGGAGCCGGTGAAGGCGAGGATGTGTTACCGAACTTCCTTCCCTTTGAAGGGAAGTACGTCTCTGTTGGAGCGGTGTGGAGGAACAATGCTCCCCAAGAAGCCACTAGAGCCACCGTATTCTCCTCACGCCCTCACACAATGCGAGATGCCGTGATTCCACTAGTGGTGCCCCTTGAAGGCGGAGACCGAACCTTTACAACAAGGTTGGGGAAATATCCACAACTTGATTGGAGGCTCCCAACAACACCACAGAGCTTCACCACAATGGAATGTGGCTCCGAGGTGACCTCAACCATCTAGGGTGCTCAAACACCCAAGAGTAACAAGATCCGCAAGGGATTAGTGGGGGGAATCAAATTTCTCTTGGTCGAAGTGTAGATCAGGGCCTTCTCAACCAATCCCTAGAAAATCAACAAGTTTGATTGGCTAGGGAGAGCAATCAGGCAAAAAAGAGCTTTGGAGCAACAATGGAGTTTGGGGGAGGAAGAAGACCCTCTTTTATAGTGGGGGACAAATCCAATCGTTATGCACCTCTCAGCCCACAAGCAAGCAGTACTACCGTTCTAGGCGCGGTACTAACGTTCTCGAAGCGGTACTACCGCTCCTTATAAGATGCACAGAAGATTAGAAGAACATGGGAGAAAGCAGATGAACGGGCGGTGGTAGCCTCGGTGGTAGGAGCAGTACTACCTCCTATAGGCGGTACTACCGCTGCTACAACCGCCGGTTTTCTAGGGGCGAACAGGTAGCACAATAGAGACCCAGAGGTACTACCGTAAAACCCGACACGAAAAAGTTGAGGCCCCAACTACGAGCGGTAGTATGAGCAGGAGTAACAATGGTACTACCGCCAATAGGCGGTACTACCGCTGTTGCCCACGGTACTACTGCTTGCAGCTGTTCTCCCCTTCTTTGGCACAAACGAAGGACAACTCCAATGAAGCAGAAAGGGGCAATGGGTGCAATATGAGTGTGTATGTGTTGATTCCACCCGAACCTTTCCGAAGCAGACCCCCTCTTGATAGTACGGTTTTCCCTACGACTCAAAACCACCAAAAAGAACCGAAGGAAAGGAAATCGTCTTCACTTGAAACTCCTAGGGGCACGAATCGTCTTGTGCCATATGCTTGATAGTCTGAAATGCTCAATGCACATGATTAGTCGGCAAACACATTGTCATCAATCACCAAAACCACTTAGGTAGAAATATGCCCTAACAATCTCCCCCTTTTTGGTGGATTGATGACTACGTGGGATTTGCACAAAGGATATAGCAAAAAGAGGTGTGCAACCCCATGATCTACAAAATATAGACAGGCTCCACCTAGATGTGTGCACTATTTTAGATATTCTTTTGGAATGCAAAATACACACATATAGGATCCACCCCCCGCTATATTTTATAGAACAAACCATACTTGCATAAATATACTGTCAAAGACAAGATTTGTCGGCGTTCTGGGATCGGGGGTACCCAGACTTGCCTGCCTATGTCCTAGCGCATGGCCCCATCGACGACCGGTATGACCCAGCTACAAGACCCCAAGGGACAGACCCTCGCAGGGGCCCTCGGTCTTGCGAGGTGAACGACGTCAATACATCCCGAGGAGCAGCCCTCCCGAGCCTGCCTCCCGAGGAGCGGAGATCTCTATGCAGGTACACCATCTCACGAGGCTCGCGCTGAAGTGAGCCATGACGACCAAGGCCAGGCGGGCGCCAATAGGCGCAGAGGACGAAAGTTTCCTCTTTGGTGCTAAGGAGGCAAGGAGGTATGTGGGTTCCCAAGGTATCCCCCAAAGGTTTCCATTCCGGTGCAACGAGACCAAGACCACAAGCTCGGCAGGGCGAATGTCATCACCGAGCCCACCACTGCGTCATGGCTAGAAGCTTTGCAGGCGAAGACCACCTTTCGTCAGGATAAGATGTACCTCTTATCCCCTTCCAAATTGGCCATTGTGGAGTCCCTTCCCGCCTAAGTTATGAGGGAAGAGGACCAAGGCCATTATAAATATAGGATAGCCTCCACCGTAGAGTGAGGTCGATTCATTCTCAGCCTCAGAGCCCCCACGAGGCAACTCACCCATTGTACTAGTTCATCCTTATCCTCCTCATGAGGCAATCCACCACAAAGCAGGAGTAGGGTTTTGCATCGCAAGGTGGCCCGAACCTGGGTAAACTGCTGTGTCTCCTCTTTTCCTCGCTCGCACGAACTCAACGAGGCCAAGCCATGAGGCGATGAGCTTGAGGCTATAGCTAGGTTAGATCTTCGCACACGTCCCGGAGTTCGAACCTTGTTTGGGTCCGCGGAGCCCCGATTCCGACATTTAGAACGCCAGGTAGGGGCGTGTCGAAGCTCTCCCTTCCACTTCGTTCCGTCTTTGCTTCGTCACTCCCATGGCCGATGCCCGCCGAGTTTGCGCCGAGCGTCGGGCCTCCCGCATCGCCCATACGGCGCCCGTGGGCCGCGGTGTTGCACGCCCCTTCGCTTCTCCCGCAGCTAACGCTGCCACCGACCCTGCTACTCATGAGTAGCAGGACTCTTTGCTGCCGCCCTCCGTGCAGCGTGACAACGCACCAAATTTCGGAATCAAGACTTCGCGGACCCAAACAAGGTTCGAACTCTGAGGCATGCGTGAATATCTAACCTAGCTACAGCCTCAAGCTCATCGCCTCATGGCTTGGCCTCGTCGAGTTCGTGCGAGCGGGGGAAGGAGGGGACACAACAATTTACCAGGTCCGAGCCACCTTGCGGTATAAAACCCCACTCCTGCTTTGTGGTGGATTGCCTCGCAAGGAGGATGAGGATGAACTAGTATAGTGGGTGAGCTGCCTCGTGAGGGCTTAGGGGGTGAGAATGGATCGGCCCCTCTCTATGGTGGATACTAGCCTATATTTATAGTGGCCTTGGTCCTCTCCCCTCATAGCTTAGGCGAGAAGGGATTCCACAATGGCCAATTTGAAAGGGGACAAGAGGTACATCTTATCTTAATGAAAGGTGGTCTTCGCTTGCAAAGCTTCTGGCCATGATGCAGTGGTGGGCTCGGCAATGGCACCAGCATCACCGAGCTCGTGGTTTTGTCTCGTTGCACCGGAATACAATTTGTGGGGGGATTCCTTGGGAACCCGCGTGCGTCCTTGCCTCCTTAGCACCAAAGAGGAAACTGTCCTCCTCTGCGCCTGCTGGCGCTTGCCTGGCCTTGG
This sequence comes from Triticum dicoccoides, assembly GCF_002162155.2. NCBI lineage: Eukaryota > Viridiplantae > Streptophyta > Magnoliopsida > Poales > Poaceae > Triticum > Triticum dicoccoides. The sequence continues at coordinate 366,776,340 of NC_041392.1, forward strand.
TCGTCATGGCCCACGTCATCGCGAGCCTCGTGAGGTGGGGTACCTGCATAGAGATCTCCGCTCCTCGGGAGGCAGGCTCGGGAAGTTGCTCCCCGGGAAGTATTGGTGTTGTTCGCCTCGCAAGGCTGGTGGCCGTCGCGAGGGTCTTACTTGCAGGGTCTTGTGGCTGGGCCGTACGGGGCTGTCGACGGGGCCAAACGCTGGGCTGTAGGCAGGCAAGTCTGTGTACCCCCGATCCGAGAACATTAACAATAGCCCCCCGGGCCCAAGGCGCGCTCGGCCTAGCTTCGAAGCGAAGGCAAGGAGTGAAGGGCGAAGCGACGTGGGTGGTGATGACATGTACCTAGGGTAGTGTCCTAGGCCTTACCTACATGCCCTACTCGAGGACACTACACCAAGACTCCAAGACTTACAAAGTTAGAAAGGAGGTAACGACTGGAATGACCACAATGTGCAAGTCACTCGCCAGAAGATCCACTCGGTTACTCCACCCCCACTCGACTGCCGTTGTTCACTCGGAGTATCTGGTTTCACTCAAAGAATAGAAGATCTAGAGCCACCCAAGGATAGCAACGGTCAGGCGATCACTCCGTCACTATAAAGATCATTAAATACGGGCGTTTCTAGTAACGTTCTCATATTTTACTCTCTCACTGAACGCTTGCGTAACGGTGGGAGACGAGGGGTCATCAGACTCTATATAAGCCACCCCTCTCCTCCTACACAAGGGTTATCACCCCCTGTAACTCAACAGTCCATACAACAAAGCTCCTGCAACACCGATACGTAGGGCTATTACCTCCTCCGAGAGGGGCCTGAACTCGTAAATCCGAGTGTACAACCTCGCGGTGGCTAGGCTCTGCCCTCTCCTACGTACCCCTAATCTCTACTGTTAGACCTGTTCCCACGATAGTTGGCGCCCACCGTGGGGCAGGTGTCTAAGCGACTTCCGGTGAGGTTGCATTCTTCGAAATCCTTCGACATGGTTTCCGGCGGCGGACTGTCTCTGGGTCGCGAGATCCGTCTTGGTGCACTCAGTTTCATCACTCCTGATTCGGCCTGGCTCCAGGAAGCCCCCCTTGACGTTGAGGCGCTCCCTATTCGCGGGGCGGCGCACTTCCGTGCAAGTTCATGCGGCGTCCTCCTGCGGCAGCCGCCGACTCAGTATCGGTCGGCTTCGGTGGTGTCTTCCCTCCCTGCGGCTCGCCGTTGCAAGCGATCCGGTCATCCGTGGCTCCAGCTGTGGGTGAAGCACGCGGTGGCTCATCAGTCATCCACTCCTCAGATCGCGACGATCGAACCCGATGAGTCCCTTTATGGCTTGTTCGATCTATCGTCTGGTCACTCGGATATGCTTTCTGAGTGTGAAAGCAATGATCCAGCAGCAGAAGTCCTCGTGATTGGCTCCCAGCATAGCCCACCCGGATTTCCCCGTGGTGGGGCCGAAAGCGGTGGTCTGTCGCTCGCCAACAACGAGTAGTACCTACAGGCCCTCACTGCGGAGCAAAGAGAAGAACTACAACGCAGGAACAAGCAGACCCTTCAGACCCCCATCGTTGGGGAGACTGCTCTTTGGAAGTAGCACGCGTAGCCACTCTGGCTAAACACGCACGTTTGGAGGATCTCCAGAAGTTACTCGAAGACCGCGTTCATAGGCAACCCCCAAATTCCAGTCGACAGCAGCGACAACTCTTCCCGAGTGGATCGTGAAATGAGTATCAGGTATTTCACAATCCGATTCAGAATGTCGTAGCTGCTGCACGGATTGCAGATTCCATCCAGCCGCCCCGATCTAAAGCAGGAGAAGGTCTTCGGTAGATCCGAGCGTTTCTCAGAGTGGCTGGGGAACAGAATTCAGCCATTTCCCAATCGCGCAACAGGATTCACAGCAGGTCAGTAAGGGCAGACATAGTTTAGTCGGCTCACAGCCCAAGATTGCCCCCGCGACACGTCGATTGGGGTCAGCACCAGGATCAGTACGTGGGTTAAGGCCGTGGTCCTTTTGTTCCTCGACATCACTGTGATGACCGCTATCGAGTGCCGACACCCCCTCCGAGGGGCAGGTCGTACGCGCCCCGGTGGTATGACGACAGGCGTACGTATGGCGACGAGTGGAGAAATCCAGTCGACCCCCGAGAGCCTGGGTTTCAAGCAGGTTCGTCCTCGTGCAGAGCCTAGTTGATAGAGGCAAGGCTCACCAAGAGGGTTTGGACAGAGATCGTCTGAGTGGAAGTGGTGTGTTTGTCTCAGGGCCCGAGTGTTTCAGCAGGGCCATACGAGCCACTGAGATATCGCCTAATTTCAGATTGGCCACATGCGTGAACAAATTCACTGGTGAGTCGAAGCCAGACACGTGGATGGAGGATTAGCGTACAGATTGGTGGAGCCAATGACGATGTTGCCATGAAACACCTGCCCTTGATGCTAGAAGGATCGACCCGGGCATGGTTGAACCAGTTGGCTCTTGCCAGCATCTACTGCTGGGAAGACTTGGCCCGAGTGTTTATCAAAACATTCGAAGGCACTTGCAAGCGACCTGCTGGACTGAGTGAATTGCAGCACTATGTCCAGAAGCCGAATGAAACTTTGAGGGATTACATACAATGGTGGACCACGCTTCACCATCTGGTGGAGAATGTTACGGAGCATCAAGTAGTATGCGCTTTCAAGGAAGGTGTATGGTACAGAGAGCTCATCCTGAAATTTGGACGGTCTGGGACCCTGACCATGAACCGAATGATGGAGATTGCCACTTGGTACACAAATGGTGAAGAAGAAGACCGCCTCCACAGCGGCAAGGGAAAAGCCAATGAGCATGACCCTAACAATCCCAATACCAGTCGGAAACAGAAGCGCAAAGCCGAAGCCACTGGTCAAGCTGAAGTGGCTGCCGTTGCCGCTCAAGGCAAGTTCAAAGGGAAGGTGTCAGCGTCCTGGGAACGGGGGTATCCAGACTTGTGTGCCTGCGGCCCATGGCATGGCTCTGTCAACGACCCGGTATGGCCCATCTTCAGCGGCAACAACTCAAGACCCTCGCGAGGGGCCGAGCCTCGCGAGGCGGACGACACCAAGACCTCCCTGGGGCAGCCTCACTAGGCTGGCTCCCGAGGAGCGGAGATATCAATGCAAGGGGCACCTCACGAGGTTTGCGTGATGTGAGCCATGACGACTAAGGCCAGGCAGGCGCCAGCGTACCAGTTTCCTCCTTGGTGCTAAGGAGGCAAGCGCATGCGCGGGGTCCCGAGGAATCAGGCAAAGCTTTCCATATATGTTCAATAAGACCAAGACCAGTAGGACGACAGGATAAAGGTCATCACAGAGCCCACAGTAGCGTCACCACCAGAGCCTTTGGCAGGCGAAGACTACTTTTGTCAGGGTAGCTTGTACTAGTTGTCCCCCTTCAAACTTGGCCATTGTTGGATCCCTTCCCGCCTAAACATTTGGGAAAAGGACCGAGGCCACTATAAATAGTACATAGCCACCACCGTAGGAAGGGAGGGATCATTCAGGTCACCCTCTCAACCACAGCTCATCGAGCTCAAGAACACCTCACCTCCTGAGGCTGCTCATCGACTGTACTAGTTCATCCTTAGCCCCTCGAGGTAATCCACCCACAAACTAGAGTAGGGTATTACACCACAAGGTGGCCCAAACCAGTATAAACCCCTATGTCTCTTGTTCTTTGGGTTTGTCGAGCTAGGCCGTGGAATTGTTGAGCGAGCGAGTCGGGGAGAGAGTGTTCTTTGTGCACACCCCAGAGTTCGAACCTCTCAAGGGTTTGCCGGAACCCATAATACGACATTTGGCATGCCAGGTAGGGGTGCGCTGAAGCCTCTCTTCCATCGATCGACGCCCTACTGCTCCACCGCTTCCATGGCTGACGCTTGTCGAGCCCGTGCTGAGCGCCGAGCCGCTCTCAACGCTCGCGTCGCCCAGATGGCACCCGTCGGCGGGCCTGCCCGTCGCTCTCCATCACCCACTGCCAACGCCACCACTGGCCCGACGGGGAACAAGCAGCAAGCTTCGTCGCTGCACCCCTCCGTGAGGAGGGACGGACGCACCACCACCCCATCGTTGACTCCGGCCGGCTCGTCGTCCCACACTTTCCACGGGCCTGCGGATGCGCAGGGTGCACTCCTCATGGCGCATGAGCTCCTGCGCTACTGCCCCGTCGACAACCTCTACGAGGATTGGCTGGACCGCATCACCGAGCTCGTCAGCGCCGCTGGGGGCTTCCCTGCACCATCCCTTTCACTGCCTCGTCCGCCTCCCGTAGCGAGCGACATAGCCCATGGAGCACCTCCACCACCTCCGCATCAATACGTCGCCCTTGCACCAAGACGCGCGGCCCCGCGGTGCGACCCACCGCGCAGGGCGCCCGCGCGTGAAGAAGGAAGCTACCAAGAAATCCCGCGGCCGCAAGAGGGTGCCCCTGCGCTCCCAGCACCACCGCGTCAAGACCGCGCGCCAGCGGCAGCGGTGGCGCGTGGATACCAGGACCAGGCTCCACCCCCACGGTGGGCTCCAGTCACCACCGCAGGGTGCCGAGCCTTCGCCCCCGAGCTACGCAGCGTTGTCTGGCCTGGCAAGTTCAAGCCCGGCCTGCCTCTGTGCTACGACGGCACTCCCGACCCTGCCAAGTTCCTACAGCTCTACGAGCTCATCGAGGTGGCCAATGGCGACAAGAAGGTCATGGCGAACTGGTTTCCTATGGCTCTCAAAGACGGCGTGTGCTCGTGGCTCCTGAAGCAGCCCGTGGGATCGATCTCCTCCTAGGGCGAGATGCGCGAGCGTTTCGTCGCCAACTTCCAAGGCACTCGCGACCGTCCGCCTACCGCTAGTGACCTGCAGCGCATCAAGCAGCAGCCAGGGGAAACCCTGCAGAAGTACATCCAACATTTCAACAGCGTTTGCCTCAAGATTCCCAAGGTAAGGATGAGGCCATCCTCGACATTCTCAAATGGCGTCCGTGACGTCAAGATGAAGGAGGAGCTCGCTATACATGAGGACCCGTGCACGGCTCTGGAGATGTTCAATATGGCGACCAAGTGCGCGAGAGCTGAGGAGGGACGCCTTTCCCTCCTCGAGCTTCCAGCTGCCGACCCAGAAGACAATAAGGCCAAGACCAAGGACTTGAAGCACAAGGGGACTGCCGTGCTCGCGGCGGAGCCGGAGATGAAGCACGGCTGCGACTACCCAGAGTCATCCAAGGCCAACCGCCCGTTCTGCGCCTTCCACAATGTACACAACCACAACACCAACGACTGTGAGGAGCTTAGGGCCATCCGCGACGGGCGCTTCGGATGACGCCCTAAGCGCAACAACGGAGGCTATGACCGTGGAGGAGGCAGAAGTGGAGGGCGCTGGGATGACCGTGGCCCCCGCCAGGAGTGGCGCGACCGCCCTCGCGGGACCGCTGGCAGGACCAGCCTCGTGAGGGCACCTGGAGGGACCAGCCTCATGAGGACCGCCCTCAGGGCAACACTGTCCTCCCTCCGCTGCCGCCACCACCAAGGAGGGACGATGACCACCACTAGGACAAGGGGGCTGGGGGCTTCCCGGAGCCTCGCGCCATCGCCTGCATATTGGGTGGCGCTCAGGCCCCAGCCTCCCAGCGCATCTTCAAACAGTTTGCTCGTGAGGTGAACGCAACCCTCCACAGGCTCGAGGCCACGCGCCCGCTCAGGTGGTCCAAGTACACCACCACCTTCAGCTCGTCCGACCATCTCAAGTACGCAACAACTGCCGGTGCCCTCCTGATGCTCTGCTCGCCCATCATGAGCAATGTCCTTGTCACCAAGACCCTCATCAATGGTAGCGCAGGGCTCAATGTTCTCTTAGTCGAGACGTTTGATAGCCTCCAAGTGCCATATGATCAGCTGCAGCCCACCAAGCCCTTCTCAGGAGTGACCGACGGCTCCACCACCCGATAGGGCAAACCCGCCTCCCTGTCACCTTCGGCAAGCGCGATAACTACCTGTGACGCCCCAAGACCGGAGTTTTAGATGCCTTCCAGGGTTTCCGGGTTCTGTCGTGTGCCTTGTTTGGTTCTTTGCATTCATCATTTCATCATGTGCATTGCATCATGTCATCATGCCATCATATCATTAATCTTATAACTTTATAAATAATTTGTGTGGATCTTCGATCCATTTAAATCGAGGGAAGAGTGACTTATCTTTATAACTTTATCCTCCTAATATTTAGGGAGCTATTATAAATATTCCATTAACTTGGAATCACCCATGAACACACTTGCAAATAATCACATGCCTTTTCCCGCTTCAAGTTTGGTCCCCAAACTTTGCTTTTTATTCTTTCTCCATTTTTCCGGAGCTCCACCAAAAATCCAAACATTTTGGACCTTCCTAACCCTCACTTCCTATTCAAACCATTTGATTTTAAATCAAATGAGTTTGAATTTAAAACTTTCAAAAATGCCCACTCCATTTTTCTTGGAACATGCGCATTTTTGCGAGTCCGTGTAAATTATCCCCATGCCCAGATTCCATCCCTAACTTCTCTTTCTTTTCTTTCTCTTTTTCTGTTTTGTTTTTATATGGAAAAGGAGAATTTAGAGAAAGAGAGAGAGGGAGAGAAAACCTACAGCCCACTTGGGCCTCCCTAGACCCACTCCAGCGCTGGCCTCTAAGGCCCAGTCCCTCCCTGATCTAACCTAGCCCCCATCTCCCGATCCCCTTGTCCTCTCCCCTCGTTCCTTCCTCGTGCCGCCAGGAGCGACAGAGAGGAGCGCAACCACCCTTCTCCCCCGATCCCCGTCCTCAGCTCCCCCTCCTACCTCGCCTTGGTGCGCGAGCCCCGCGCCCCGCCTCCTCCTTCCACCAGCGACTCCGGTGATGGCCGCCGCCGCTGAGCCCCCAACCTCTGGCAGCCCCTGCTGCGAGTCCGGCGCCTTGCTTCTTCCTCGTCAATGGCGAGCCACGCCGCCCCTGATCACAGCAAGGCCGCCGCTCCGGCCATGTTCTTCGTCAGAACCGGCGACCTTCGCCTTGAACCCGCTGTCTTCGTCCCATTCTGGGCCTACTTCGCGCAGTCCCTCCTCTGCCTTGGCCTTGCCAAGCCCCGGCTCGCCGGAGCGCCGCCAGGCGCCTGCGTCCTCGCCAAGTCCGTCGCCGCCTCTTGCCTCGTCCATCTCCGCTCGATACATGGTGCCAAAGACCAGAAGCTCTGTCCGCCTCCATGCGCCTCACTTGTTGCATGCCTCTGTCACGAGCGCCTCGTCGAGGCCGTGGTTCGCCTGGGGCCGACCTTTCTCTTCGCATGCACAACCAGCTGGCCTGGTCTCCCTCCATTCCGCTGCTGCACTGGAACTTGCCAAGACCACGACGACCATCGACATGTACCCTTGGTCGGCTACCTCCACGCCAAGTACGACTACACCATGGTGATACGTGAACGACTACACGCCTACGACAATTGTACCTCTACATCCTGGAATCGCTAAGTACCACACCAAGACGCAAGGACAACAAGGAACCTCGAAGGACCTAGATGCACCAAGTCCCTCCCCGACACGCGTACGTCTACCGTCGCCGAAATCCCATGAACCAAAAACTTCAAGTTCGACTATCGTTGCAAGGACGAGATTGGCAAGTCCGAAAACCCAAGTACCACGATGCCGAGTACCCCTACGCATGAAGACGCTAAGACCGTTTCGGGATTCATCGAAAACCGCTACCGATGACTCAAACATCTATGGAAACTCATGCAACTATGAACCTGAACGACTACCATCGACCCCAAGTTACTCGGATTCGTCAAGTTCCTCTTCGAAACATGTACCACTACCGCCGCCGAGATCGCGAGAACCTCTACCGTCGACCCTAGAGCATGCGAGAACGACTACTTCCACTACCGCCGTCGCGAGAACGTCTACTTCCTCTACTTTGCACCGAACGAGAACTATCCCGTTTGCACGCGTCGAAGGTATAACCCCGAGACGACGTCCTTGAACGAATGCATGTGTGATGTATGAGATGCTCGTGCTTGCACCGTGCTCGATTTGTCGGTGCACGTTGCCCTCTTTTACCTTGTCACCATCATGTGGGAACCCGGTAACCGGGAGGACCCCACCTTCTATTGCATGTCACGCTCCCGTCGCACTTTCTTTGCACCGGGATCTCAATCGAGTTACCGGAACCGGAACATTGCCGTGGCACCGTTTCGTTATCGTTTCCGTGGCACCCCTTTTCATTTCCGCCACGTTGACAAATGCGTCTTAATATGCCCTTGTCAACTTTTCTTAAAATTGCATAAAACTTGCACATGTCATTCGCATCATGATAATAACATTTAAATGTTAAAATTGTTGTTGCACCAAATTGATAATTGCATATGGGGATTTACCGGATTTGTTGTTTGTTATTTCCGGCCTCATTTAAACTTTCCTAAATGTTTAGTTTTCTTATGCTTCCCCTCTTGCCATGCTAACAACATTTAATATTGTTGAGTACCTAAACAAGAGAAAACTAAATAACTTGAATGTGGTGTTTCGTCAATATGCAACGGAGTTGCATATTGAGCTCCACTTAATTTGTAGGATTGTTTGTGCACTTTGCCATGCCATGCATATTTAAACCAGACATGCACCATACTTGATTGTGCATCATGCCATGATTATGTGTTGGTTGTTTACCATGATTGTGTGCTTCTTTCCGGTGTTTGCTTCTTCGGGTTGGATCCGGTAACGTCGTGCTTGTGAGGAACCGTTCGTCTATGTCCGTTTGTCTTCTTCATGGTTTCGTTCTTCTTCCTTGCGGGATTTCAGGCAAGATGATCATACCCTCGAAATCACTTCTATCTTTGCTTGCTTAGTTGCTCGCTCTTTTGCTATGCCTATGCTATGATACGTACCACTTGCTTATCATGCCTCCCATATTGTTGAACCAAGCCTCTAACCCACCTTGTCCTAGCAAACCGTTGATTGGCTATGTTACCGCTTTTCTCAGCCCCTCTTATAGCGTTGTTAGTTGCAGGTGAAGATTGAAGTTTGTTCCTTGTTGGAACATGGAGATGTTGTTTCTTGTTGGAACATGTTTACTTGTTGGGATATCACTATATATCTTATTTAATTAATGCATCTATATACTTGGTAAAGGGTGGAAGGCTCGGCCTTATGCCTGGTGTTTTGTTCCACTCTTGCTGCCCTAGTTTCCATCGTATCGGTGTTATGTTCCTGGATTTTGCGTTCCTTACGCGGTTGGGCTATAATGGGAACCCCTTGACAGTTCGCCTTAAGTAAAGCTCTTCCAGCAATGCCCAACATTGGTTTTACCATTCGCCACCTAGCCTTTTTTCCCTTGGGTTTCGCGGACTCAAGGGTCATCATTATTTTAACCCCCTCGGGCCAGTGCTCCTCTGAGTGTTGGTCCACCTGTCAGCTGCCGGTGGCCACCAGGGGCAACTCTGGGCTGGCCTACCCGTACCTAAGACAATCTGAGTGTGCCCTGAGAAAGAGATATGTGCAGCTCCTATCGGGATTTGTCGGCACATTCGGGCGGTGTTGCTGGTTTAGTTTTACCCCGTCGAAATGTCTTGTTGTACCGGGATACCGAGTCTGATCGGAACGTCTCGGGAGGAGGTCTATTCCTTCGTTGACCGTGAGAGCTTGTGATGGGCTAAGTTGGGACACCCCTGCAGGGATTTGAACTTTCGAAAGCCGTGCCCGCGGTTATGGGCAGATGGGAATTTGTTAACGTCCGGTTGTAGAAAACCTAAAGTTGACCTTAATTTAAAATACATCAACCGCACGTGTAACCGTGATGGTCCCTTTCCGGCGGAGTCCGGGAAGTGAACACGGTGTTGGAGTTATGCTTGACGTAGGTTGCTTTAGGATCACTTCTTGATCATACTTTATCGACCGTGCCTTGCCTTCTCTTCTCGCTCTCATTTGCGTATGTTAGCCACCATATATGCTAGTCGCTTGCTGCAACTCCACCTCATACCTTTACCTTACCCATAAGCTTAAATAGTTTTGATCGTGAGGGTGTGAGATTGTTGAGTCCCCGTGACTCACAGATACTTCCAAAACCAGCTTGCAGGTGCCGTTGAACCATGCAGATGACGCAACCAAGCTCAGGAGGAGCTCGATGAAGATCTTGTCCTTTGTGTTGTTTCGTTCTAGTTGATCAGTAGTGGAGCCCAGTTGGGGTCGATCGGGGACCTTTGTCGCATTTGGGGTTCTTCTTTTATTTTGGTTCCGTAGTCGGACCTTGATTGTATCTGGTTGATGTAATGCTTTATTCATGTATTTGTGTGAAGTGGCGATTGTAAGCCAACTATGTATATTTTCCCCTATTGTATTACCTGGGTTGTTTGCGAAGATTACCTCACTTGCGACATTGCTTTCAATGCGGTTATGCCTCTAAGTCGTGCTTCGACACGTGGGAGATATAGCCGCATCGAGGGCGTTACAAGTTGGTAATCAGAGCCTTCCCCGACCTTAGGAGCCCCCATTGCTTGATCGTTTTTAGCGGCCGAGTTGTGTCTAGAAAAATGTTTTGAGTCATTTAGGAATTATATATCGGAGAGTTTAGGAATTCTTTTTACTTCCCAGTCTCCTCATCGCTGTGGTAAGGCATCCTGACGTAGAGTTTTGACTCTTCTGTTCTCAAATTTCACTAAATTTTTTTTAGGATCACGCGGGTATCTTGGAATTGTTCCGATGGTTTTATGATGAGAACATTGTCTTGGTGCCTCCTGTCAGGGGTTTTGGTGGAAGTGTCCCGAGGAGTTGAGCTCTGAGGTGTTGTCGTCATAATTTTATCGTTGCAGTTCTGGAATACCTGAGTTTAGTACGCCGACATCAAAAATCTCTTTTATGTAGTTCGTTGGTGAGATAACCTCGACGCCACCCAGTACTAGGGCGGGAGTTCGGGAGTATCTCCATAACTTGTATAACAGATGCTTTTCGAAGGTTGAGGTAGATGGTTTCCGAAGTTTTCTCGGTTATGTGTTGAAGGATGGATACAGCTGGATGTAGGATTTGCTAGTTTTGGGTGAGATATTATGCTTCCCCTGTATCCCCAACACCTGATTGCATAACTGGGAAAGTTTCGGGAGTTTATAAGTGGGAATTCAAGTAGCTCCTAGGATTTCTTTCCGACAGATGTATGATATGAAATTGGGGTTCGACGTCTAGTGGTCCGCCTATTCACGGTCGGTTTTACAGTGGTCTCGTTGTGTCTTAAAGAGTCCTTGGCTATGCCGACTCGGGGATGCTTCGTATGTCATGTGCACTCCCTTGTACATGATGGTGCTGTACGATCGAGCCCGTGTAGGCCCCACCACGAAAACTTCGGATGAAATCTCTATCATATGTTTGTTCCGGCTTATTCTGCAAGCCAATCCTTGTTTTGTTTTGAGTTGTGGTATTCGAGTTGCTTTGAAGTCAAATGTTGATTCCATACCTTCCCCAAATGGTGTTCTCATACTCCGATGTGGATACCAATCCTTCATGATAGTCGAGATTGTCATGCCAATTTCTTTTCAACCGGCGTGTTTCTCTTCAAGTGGATCTGATCATTTCAACATCAGTAAGATCAATGATCAGTTCTTCTCAATGGTGTTTGTTTCATCCGTCTCCAAGTTGCCTTTGTTTTTCCCACCCTCCCACCCTCTTTCTTCGAGGAATAAGATTTCTTAATCAAGTACCATCTTATTGGTGTGAAGTCTCTCCATTCTTTTCCATCAATGTTCGTATCCGGTGATTCTCAGAAAGATTCTAACAGAGCTTCAAATTCATCACTCTTCACTCGTTTTCTCCTCCGGTGGATTCAATTCAAGTTTTGTTGTTGATCATATCCTTTTTCTCCTTTCTAATACCTTCTCATGCCGGTGCACCTCATAATCATTCACTTCTCACTATTCATTTGTTCGGGGGTGCTGAAGATATCTCAGAAGGCTCGTCTTTTCATTCAAGATCCGTTCAACCTATTTCGAGGATGTTATCTCATTCAAGCCTTTTAATTCAACCGCCGTAATCTATCTTTTAAATCATTCAACGGTGTTTCTTTTGAGTGGACGTTAACCCACAGGTCTTTTCCCAGGATCTTACCTGACTCTTCTTTTCCCGGAGTTATCCTCAAATTTCTTGTCAAAGTTTGACGTAAGAATGCATTATCATCAGTCAAATGTATTTCTCCAAGTTCTTTCAAATTCTTTTCATTGTGGTTCAACCTTTCTAGTCTTCATCCCGGAGTATCTCAACAATCCATGGTGGTCTTTATCATCGTCATTCTCTGCAGTTGAAGACAGAAGAAGAGTTTCTTTTAAATCTTGCTCCGTTCTCTGCCATCCTCTCATAATTGTTTTTGATTGTGGGAATTCTTTTCACCTATCCGGAGTAATTCAAGAGTCTTCTCAGTTTTGTTATCCCGAGTCCATCAATTCAGGTTTATTCATTCTCAGCTGTCAGTTATCATTCTCCTATCTTGTCGGTGCATCAATCAAATATCCTCTAATCAGTTCTTGATCTCTTCATTCTCATGTATCTAGTTTGTCTCAAGCATCTTCGTTTAATTGCTAATCCTTCCCGGTGTTTCTTCATGTTTTAATCGTTCTTTTCAATTCTTACGGTGTTTTGCTCAAGAGTTCTCTTCCTTCTTCATCATATCAATTTATTCGTTGTCAATTCTACCGGTGGATCGTTGAAGACCTTCTCAAGTTTACGTTATATCTCTCTTAATCCTTGATACGAGGATAAGTAGTATGCCAAATCCGTTGCTTGTGAGCAGTTAAAATGTTGAAGGATACGCATAACGTAATTCTTATTCTTTGTTTCATCCAAGTGATTAAATTCCCAATTCCGGAGGTTCATCAAAATTCTTGATCTCAATTGTTCATCTTATCTTTGTCCCGGAGTTCCTACCTCTCGCAATTATATCACCACGGAGATTCATCTAAATCATTACAAGGATTCACCTTGTGTTTTCAACTTCTCTTGCTTTTATCATAATTTTGTTTACCGGAGTTCCTCATGGAGGTTCTACATGATGGTTCATCGAGGTTTTATTTCCTTCTCGAAGCGTTCATCAACATTCTTTTCTAAGGAGCTCAATCATTCTTCATTTTGTAATCCGGAGTGCAATTGTTCTTCCTTATCTTTTGAGGTGGTATTATGTCATTCTTGATAATTTGAGCTCATGTTTCATGATTCACATATTATTAAGAATGAGGTATTTTAAATCCATCAATCTCGTCATTGAAGTATCTTGGGTTATATGTCACCTAAAGCTTTCCCTAAGGATTATTGCTATCTATGGTGCCCATAAGTGACCCAAGTTCTTCATCTTTCCTCCCGGTGAAATAGTTTCTCATCTCCTTGTCATATAAACCCAATCAAATCTTTTCCGTGAGTGGAAAGTTGTCACCTCATAATGTTGAGATGCCTTCTATAAGCCCACTTCAAGTTTGTCCTTCCGTTGTTGGTGTTCCAACAACTCCGTTCAACCTTTATCCTAAGGATGCCTTTTCAACCTCTTTCGTGACAGAAGTTGGCATTTTCTTCTCCATTCTCCTATTTCAATTATCTATCTTCTATTCTTTCGTTCCGGAGGCTTTGCAATGTTGTTCTTTTCACCCATCTTTTTGTTTTGGCAAAGATCGTGTTCTTTTCGTGCTTATCCATTTAACCGGAGTGTTGTGTCCTCTACTAAAGTTCTTTTCATCTTATCAAGCTTCATATCACTTTTCAACCGGAGTTCTGCCCGAGATTATTCTTCTTTGATCTTTGTTTATCTCATTTCAACCAGAGTGGTTTTCAATTCCTTCCTGTCCTTTGCGCTCGTCATTCTTAGCTTTGCAATCTCAAGGTTTCCATAATGTTCTTTGTTCCTCTTTTTGCCAACGGAGTGTTTTTAACTTTGTTCATCTTCGTGGCATTCCTCCTTTCCTTTTGTTCAACCTCGCAAGGTTCTTTGGTTTCACTCGTTTGTCAATGAAGCAACTTAGTTTTACCTCTTCTCTTTCTCTTCCGTTTTCCCTCCGGTGCCATTCTAGATCTCGGGACGAGATCCTCTCGTAGTGGTGGAGTGTTGTGACGCCCCAAGATCGGAGTTTCAGATGCCTTCCAGGGTTTCCGGGTTCTGTCGTGTGTCTTGTTTGGTTATTTGCATTCATCATTTCATCATGTGCATTGCATCATGTCATCATGCCATCATATCATTAATCTTATAACTTTATAAATAATTTGTGTGGATCTTCGATCCATTTAAATCGAGGGAAGAGTGACTTCTCTTTATAACTTTATCCTCCTAATATTTAGGGAGATATTATAAATATTCCATTAACTTGGAATCACCCATGAACACACTTGCAAATAATCACATGCCTTTTCCCGCTTCAAGTTTGGTCCCCAAACTTTGCTTTTTATTCTTTCTCCATTTTTTCGGAGCTCCAGCAAAAATCCGAACATTTTGGACCTTCCTAACCCTCACTTCCTATTCAAACCATTTGATTTTAAATCAAATGAGTTTGAATTTAAAACTTTCAAAAATGCCCACTCCATTTTTCTTGGAACATGCACATTTTTGCGAGTCTGTGTAAATTATCCCCATGCCCAGATTCCATCCCTAACTTCTCTTTCTTTTCTTTCTCTTTTTCTGTTTTGTTTTTATATGGAAAGGAGAATTTAGAGAAAGAGAGAGAGAGAGGGAGAGAAAACCTGCAGCCCACTTGGGCCTCCCTAGACCCACTCGAGCGCTGGCCTCTAAGGCCCAGTCCCTCCCCGATCTAACCTAGCCCCCATCTCCCGATCCCCTTGTCCTCTCCCCTCGTTCCTTCCTCGCGCCGCCAGGAGCGACAGAGAGGAGCGCAACCACCCTTCTCCCCCGATCCTCGTCCTCAGCTCCCCCTCCTACCTCGCCTTGGCGCGTGAGCCCCGCGCCCCGCCTCCTCCTTCCACCAGCGACTCCGGTGATGGCCGCCGCCGCTGAGCCCCCAACCTCTGGCAGCCCCCGCTGCGAGTCCGGCGCCTTGCTTATTCCTCGTCAACGGCGAGCCACGCCGCCCCTGATCACAGCAAGGCCGCCGCTCCGGCCATGTTCTTCATCAAAACCGGCGACCTTCGCCTTGAACCCGCTGTCTTCGTCCCATTCTGGGCCTACTTCGTGCAGTCCCTCCTCTGCCTTGGCCTCGCCAAGCCCCGGCTCACCGGAGCGCCGCCAGGCGCCTGCGTCCTCGCCAAGTCCATCGCCACCTCTTGCCTCGTCCATCTCCGCTCGATACATGGCGCCAAAGACCAGAAGCTCTGTCCGCCTCCATGCGCCTCACTTGTTGCATGCCTCTGTCATGAGCGCCTCGCCGAGGCCGTGGTTCGCCTGGGGCCGACCTTTCTTTTCGCGTGCACAACCAGCTGGCCTCGTCTCCCTCCATTCCGCTGCTGCACTGGAACTTGCCAAGACCACAACGACCATCGACATGTACCCCTGGTCGGCTACCTCCACGCCAAGTACGACTACACCATGGTGATACATGAACGACTACACGGCCACGACAATTGTACCTCTACATCCTGGAATTGCTAAGTACCGCACCAAGACGCAAGGACAACAAGGAACCTCAAAGGACCTAGATGCACCAAGTCCCTCCCCGACACGCGTACGTCTACCGTCGCCGAAAACCCATGAACCAAAAACTTCAAGTTCGACTATCCTTGCAAGGACGAGATCGGCAAGTCCGAAAACCCAAGTACCATGACGCCAAGTACCCCTACGCATGAAGACGCTAAGACCGTTTCGGGATTCACCGAAAACCGCTACCGATGACTCGAACATCTACGGAAACTCATGCAACTATGAATGTGAACGACTACCATCGACCCCAAGTTACTCGGATTCGTCAATTCCTCTTCGAAACATGTACCACTACCGCCGCCAAGATCGCGAGAACCTCTACCGTCGACCCTAGAGCGTGCAAGAACGACTACTTCCACTACCGCCGTCGCGAGAACGTCTACTTCCTCTACTTTGCACCGAACGAGAACTATCCCGTTTGCACGCGTCGAAGGTATAACCCCGAGACGACGTCCTTGAACGAATGCATGTGTGATGTATGAGATGCTCGTGCTTGCACCGTGCTCGATTTGTCGGTGCATGTTGCCCTCTTTTACCTTGTCACCATCATGTGGGAACCCGGTAACCGGGAGGACCCCACCTTATATTGCATGTCACGCTCCCGTCGCACTTTCTTTGCACCGGGATCTCAATCGAGTTACCGGAACCGGAACGTTGCCGTGGCACCGTTTCATTATCGTTGTCGTGGCTCCCCTTTTCATTTCCGCCACGTTGACAAATGCGTCTTAATATGCCCTTGTCAACTTTTCTTAAAATTGCATAAAACTTGCACATGTCATTCGCATCATGATAATAACATTTAAATGTTAAAATTGTTGTTGCACCAAATTGATAATTGCATATGGGGATTTACCAGATTTGTTGTTTGTTATTTCCGGCCTCATTTAAACTTTCCTAAATGTTTAGTTTTCTTATGCTTCCCCTCTTGCCATGCTAACAACATTTAATATTGTTGAGTACCTAAACGCGAGAGAACTAAATAACTTGAATGTGGTGTTTCGTCAATATGCAACGGAGTTGCATATTGAGCTCCACTTAATTTGTAGGATTGTTTGTGCACTTTGCCATGCCATGCATATTTAAACCGGACATGCACCATACTTGATTGTGCATCATGCCATGATTATGTGTTGGTTGTTTACCATGATTGTGTCCATCTTTCCGGTGTTTGCTTCTTCGGGTTGGATCCGGTAACGTCGTGCTTGTAAGGAACCGTTCGTCTACGTCCGTTTGTCTTCTTCATGGACTTGTTCTTCTTCCTTGCGGGATTTCAGGCAAGATGATCATACCCTCGGAATCACTTCTATCTTTGCTTGCTTAGTTGCTCGCTCTTTTGGTATGCCTATGCTGCGATACCTACCACTTGCTTATCATGCCTCCCATATTGTTGAACCAAGCCTCTAACCCACCTTGTCCTACCAAACCGTTGATTGGCTATGTTACCGCTTTGCTCAGCCCCTCTTATAACGTTGTTAGTTGCAGGTGAAGATTGAAGTTTGTTCCTTGGTGGAACATGGAGATGTTGTTCCTTGTTGGAACATGTTTACTTGTTGGGATATCACTATATATCTTATTTAATTAATGCATCTATATACTTGGTAAAGGGTGGAAGGCTCGGCCTTATGCCTGGTGTTTTGTTCCACTCTTGCCGCCCTAGTTTCCGTCATATCGGTGTTATGTTCCCGGATTTTGCGTTCCTTACGCGGTTGGGCTATAATGGGAACCCCTTGACAGTTCGCCTTAAGTAAAGCTCTTCCAGCAATGCCCAACATTGGTTTTACCATTCGCCACCTAGCCTTTTTTCCCTTGGGTTTTGCGGACTCAAGGGTCATCATTATTTTAACCCCCTCGGGCCAGTGCTCCTCTGAGTGTTGGTCCACCTGTCAGCTGCCGGTGGCCACCAGGGGCAACTCTGGGCTGGCCTACCCGTACCTAAGACAATCTGAGTGTGCCCTGAGAAAGAGATATGTGCAGCTCCTATCGGGATTTGTCGGCACATTCGGGCGGTGTTGCTGGTTTAGTTTTACCCCGTCGAAATGTCTTGTTGTACCGGGATACCGAGTCTGATCGGAACATCTCGGGAGGAGGTCTGTTCCTTCGTTGACCGTGAGAGCTTGTGATGGGCTAAGTTGGGACACCCCTGCAGGGATTTGAACTTTCGAAAGCCATGCCCGCGGTTATGGGCAGATGGGAATTTGTTAATGTCCGGTTGTAGAAAACCTAAAGTTGACCTTAATTTAAAATACATGAACCGCACGTGTAACCGTGATGGTCCCTTTCCGGCGGAGTCCGGGAAGTGAACACGGTGTTGGAGTTATGCTTGACGTAGGTTGCTTTAGGATCACTTCTTGATCATACTTTATCGACCGTGCCTTGCCTTCTCTTCTCGCTCTCATTTGCGTATGTTAGCCACCATATATGCTAGTCGCTTGCTGCAACTCCACCTCATACCTTTACCTTACCCATAAGCTTAAATAGTTTTGATCGTGAGGGTGTGAGATTGTTGAGTCCCCGTGACTCACAGATACTTCCAAAACCAGCTTGCAGGTGCCGTTGAACCGTGCAGATGACGCAACCAAGCTCAGGAGGAGCTCGATGAAGATCTTGTCCTTTGTGTTGTTTCGTTCTAGTTGATCAGTAGTGGAGCCCAGTTGGGGTCGATCGGGGACCTTTGTCGCATTTGGGGTTCTTCTTTTATTTTGGTTCCGTAGTTGGACTTTGATTGTATCTGGTTGATGTAATGCTTTATTCATGTATTTGTGTGAAGTGGCGATTGTAAGCCAACTATGTATATTTTCCCCTATTGTATTACCTGGGTTGTTTGCGAAGATTACCTCACTTGCGACATTGCTTTCAATGCGGTTATGCCTCTAAGTCGTGATTCGACACGTGGGAGATATAGCCGCATCGAGGGCGTTACACTACCGCACTGAGCTCATCGACTTCGACGTCTCCCACATCCGCCTTCCGTACAACGCCATCCTGGGGTATCCGGCCCTGGACAAGTTCATGGCAATGACCCATCATGGTTACAACGTCCTCAAGATGCCAGGGATCTGCGGCGTCAACGCGGTCGCTTGCGAGAAGAAGGATGCACTGTGCTCTCTAGAGAGCGCCTACCAGGCTGCGGCGGCCGAAGACCCAGACAACGAAGGTGCCATCTACCCACCTGAGGCTGTACCCAAGAGAAAGAAGAAGTTGCACAGCCAGGAGCTTTAGGAGAGTGGTGTCTCCAGAGGCACCGCCTCAGGACCTGCGCCCACGGACGGGGCGCCTTCCTCCCTCGTATAGGAAGGCGCGCCCAACACCCTCCTCAGGCTAGGCTCGGGGGCTCTCTGTTGCAGGGCCTCTGACTTTGCCAATGTCATGAGGGAGGCGCTCGGGCACCATGTGGAAGCATGCTTCACCACACGCTTCCGTCATGAGGGCACAAGGTAGGGAGTGCCCAGTGCTCAGGAGTTCATCACCAAGGCGACCGAGGAGCTTGAAGAGGCGAGGACCATGCACGGCGATTGCCGTCCATCACCTGGCGTAGCTCTTTGTCCTGGCGAGGACAACGAGCTGCGCGTCTGCCTCAACATCCCAGGGCTCAACAGGGCCGCATCCCAGGAGCATTTTTGGATGCGCGTTGGTTGGTGCGAGGGTCCATGTCACCGCTATGTTCGCATGCCATTCGGCCTGCCGAACATGGCTGTTACCTTCCAGCACCACCTACGGAGCACTCTGGCGGCTCAGGAGGCCAGACATCACGCAGTCCTGGCAAAAATGGCGACGATTCTTCATGAGCCTCCCAGGCCCCAGAGCTTCCCGAGGCTCTGGACTCAGGCGACTCATGAGGAGCAACTTCTTCAACATGCATCTTCAGCTGCTTCAACATTCCTTCAGTAACGGTGCCAGGTGACACTTTCCGATTCATTCAGTTAGGGGCGCCCCTCGGGCAGCATTATCCCCAAGTCGCACAGGCCTGTCCCTGCGACGCGTATCCTTTTGCGTCTTTAACTTATTCTATTGGGGGCGCCCCTCAGGCTGCATCATCCCCAGTCCACGTGGGTTCGTCGCTGTGGCATGTATCGTTCTTGCATTTATGCAAGCTAGCTTATCTCCTTCCATGAGTTACTTGGCGATTATTGCTTACTTGTCTGTTATCCTTCGCAGCCTCCCGCGTTGCTGACCGGTCTCCTGCTCATCCCACCACGGGGGCTACACATGCTGGCATGACGCTTGTGCTTGATTCCATCCCTGCAATGCTGACAAACCTGAGGGATCGAGCTCTGGCTCGCAGCCCGCTCTGCGCACGTCACCTCACCAGATCCTCAGTGCCTTCATCTTCTTGAGGAAAGATCAGCGATGAGACAACAAACGCGAGTATAAGCTTCATTCTCCCCTCGAACTAACCCGCAGGGATTTACGGAGCTTGGCTACGGGTGGCCTCGCTGGCCACCTCCTTTGCCGTTATTCGCTTGCGCGTTAAGGGGGGAGGGGGCTCCTGAGCATTGCGCCTTAGGAGCTCCTACCGACTCTCCAGCGCTCACCCCTGGCCTTGACCACGACACCGTGACCTGGCATACCAGCGGCGGCTGAGCTTGCTCGAGGGACGGGACCTGAGGACGCAGAGCGCTTAGATGAGCAAGGAAGGGGAAGCCGGCGTGAGCCTCACCCAGTAACACTACCATTGAAGCGCGAATGAACCCTATGCAAGGAATCACCTCGGACTCGATAAGATAAGTCGCACATCCGCGCTAGCATGACGTCGCAATTGGAATTCTCGGTTCACGCAACCTTGCTCTGGCAATGCCGCCTTCCTTTTCTGCCTTTAGGACGCTGCTTGCATGCCAAAGGGGACCTCTTGAGCACCATGCCTTAGGAGCTCTTACCGGACCTTGGGCCGCTCACCTCCTGGCCTTGACCACGTCATCGCAACCTGGCATACCAGCGACGGCTGAAACCTGCCTGGGGACTGGGACCTGCTGGCGTAGAGCGCTAAGCTACCCCGAGGATGAAAAGGGGGACAGCGCCAAAGCGAGATATGCAACCACAAGTCTTATAGAATGAATGATAAACACCGGAGCAAAAACATTGCAATTTCTTTACAAGCCCCACGGGGTTCATCTCGATTCCTCGCAGGGAACAAGAGAAGAAAAAACTTCAAGGGTCCTAGCTACGTGTGTCACCGCCGACGCCATCATCAATAGTGGGCCACGAGGGGCCGACGCCAATCCATCCATATCATCGATGACGACGCGCTGATGCCGCTGCCGCACTTCGGGCACGACGGGAGCTCGGTGGCACGTAGCTGTCATCGCTCGTCTCCGGAGACTCATCAATCTCGGGAGATTCGCTGGACTCCCAGGAGCCGTCGCTGCTGCCAGAGGAACTGCCGGCAGGGCCGGGGGCAGGCTCGGCTCCTGCTGCTGCGCCATCCTGGTGGCCCCCTCCAGGGCAGCACTCCAGGCGACGACTTTCCTTGTTGAAGACTTTGAAGAATATCGTGGAAGCACCGTAGTATTCAAAGTGTATGGCGAGGGCCCCCTCCGCACAGCAAGCGCGTGCGACCTCACCCCATCCACGAGTCATGAAGATCTTGCTCGGGGAGATGACCTCGACCTCTGCCCCTGTTGCCGGGGTGCTGCACTCGGTGTGCTGCAACCACGGCTCGAGCGGTCCTCTCGACGGTATCTCTTGAGCAAAGAATTGCGGAAGCTTGATCCACGTGCATGGTGGTATCGCCACCCATATGACGAACTCGAACGAGGAGCCATCGGCATGGGTTCGTGGGCCGGAGGCTCGTGCAACCACGACATGGCAACCGCGGCCGTGCGCGCGGGCGGCGCGGGGCACTCCCGCCTTCTCCTGAGCCCTGCGCTTGCGCGTACAAAGGGAGCGGGTAGCCAGGCGGCGACCTCTCATACCAAGGTCGCGTCACCTCCAGCCTCGCACCGACATCGCGGGAGCGGCCCAACCTCTTCTTTGGTGGGAGTGGCCCCAGCTCTTCGCGGGGGGTCTTCCCTTTCTCCGCGGCGGAGAACCTCCTAATCGGCACCATGGGGGTAGCGGCAAGACGGCGAGGTGAGGAGGAAGAAGAATGAGCAATCGGCGAGGAAGCAGAGATGAGCGAGGGGGCTCTGCCCCTCCCCTCATTTATAGCCAGAAGGAGGCCAACCGCCAGCCTCCACGATCGCACATAATGATGATTTCCTCCTGCATGCAGCGGCGTCTCGTCAAGTCGCATGGTTGCCGAGGCAACATGGGGAAGCAGAGGCGCCCACATCCCCTCAATCGCCACACGTCGACCAAGGCCACAGGCTGTTGGGGCCCATGGTGCTCCGCACTTGCCCTTTGGCTTCGCCTCAAAGCCAAGCTCGAGCGCGCCTTGGGCCCGGGGGCTACTGTCGGTGTCCTTGGAACAGGGGTACCCAGACTTGCCTGCCTGCGGTCCATGGCGTGGCTCCATCAATGACCCGGTACGACCCATCTTTAGCGGCAACAACTCAAGACCCTCGCGTGGTGGACAACACCAAGACCTCCCTGGGGGCAGCCTCACTAGGCTGGCTCCCGAGGAGCAGAGATATCTATGCAAGGAGCACCTCGCGAGGTTCGCGTGCCGTGAGCCATGACGACCAAGGCCAGGTGGGCGCCATCGGGCGCAGTGTACCAGTTTCCTCTTTGGTGCTAAGGAGGCAAGCGCATGTGCGGGGTCCCGAGGAATTAGGCAAAGGTTTCCATATCTGAGCAACAAGACCAAGACCAGCAGGATGGCAGGACAGAGGTCATCGCGGAGCCCACAACAGCGTCACCACCAGAGCCTTTGGCAGACGAAGACTACTTTTGTCAGGGTAGCTTGTACTAGTTGTCCCCCTTCAAACTTGGCCGTTGTGGGATCCCTTCCTGCCTAAACATTTGGGAAGAGGACCGAGGCCACTATAAACATGACCTAGCCACCACCATATGAAGGGAGGGATCATTCAGGTCACCCTCTCAACCACAGCTCATCGAGCTCAAGAACACCTCACCTCCTGAGGCTGCTCATCGACTGTACTAGTTCATCCTCAACCCCTCGAGGCAATCCACCCACAAACTAGAGTAGGGTATTACACCGCAAGGTGGCCCGAACCAGTATAAACCCCTGTGTCTCTTGTTCTTTGGGTTTGTCGAGCTAGGCCGTGGAATCGTTGAGCGAGCGAGTCGGGGAGAGAGTGTTCTTCGTGCGCACCCCAGAGTTCGAACCTCTGAGGGTTTGCCGGAACCCGTAATCCGACAGAAGGCCAGGGAACAGTGGATTCCTAGGAAAAAGAAAGATCTGTCGGGGCAAGACATCCTTGACTTGTCGTGTGCCATTTACACAAAGAAAGACGAAGAGGGTAACTTGATATTACCCAAGCATACCACTTGACAATGCATATTTCTGATTCAGCAGTTTCGTGAAGGTCACCCGAGTGAAAAGGGCACTGACAAGGACAATGATGAGAAAAAGGCAGAAGATTATCAATGCGACTCTAGTGATTTTTGCTGACGGTGAGAGCAAGAGTCGACTGAAAGTCATCAATCGTGAGGTGAACATGGTTGCTCCGACTACTACAATGTACCTCAAATGGTCAAAGGCTCCCATTACCTTCGACGAGTCGGACCACCCAGCTCATGTTGCTACCCCTGGGCAGCAAGCTTTGGTGGTGGATCCAGTCGTAGGAGGCACTCGGTTGCGCAAAGTTCTTATGGATGGCGACAGTGGTCTGAACCAAGATGTTGAATGGTTCGGGTGCGGGAGTGGTCCTGGTATCCCCAAAAGGTGATCGGCTTAGTTATGCCCTCCAGATTCACTTTGATTCCTCTAATAATGAAGCTGAGTATGAAGCACTCTTCTACGGGTTGCGTATGGCCATTTCACTCGGCGTTCATCGCCTGATGGTGTACACCGACTCAGATCTGGTGGTCAATTAGGTGATGAAGGAATGGGACGTTAGAAACCCCACTATGACAGGATACTGCAATGCAGTGAGGAAGTTAGAGAAGAAATTTGAGGGTCTAGAGCTTCATCACATTTCCCAAATAAAAAACCAAGCAGCTGACGATTTGGCAAAAGTCGGCTCCACTCCGAAACCTATTCCCAGCAACCCATTCCTTGAGCACCTCAATTCCCCGTCAGTGTAGGAAGATCCTTTCACTAAAGAACCTCCTCAAGCGATAAGTCCCTTTGATCCGACTGAAATCGAGGTCCATGCAGTCCTTGACTTGGTTATGGAGATTCTGGTAATTACACCCGACTGGACAGTGCCATACATTGCATATTTGCTCACGCAAGAACTCCCAGAAGATTAAGTTGAGGCGCGTGAGATTGTCCGCTGATACGTCTCCAACGTATCTATAATTTTTGGTTGTTCCATGCTATTATATTATCTGTTTTTGATGTTAATGGGCTTATTTATACACTTTCATATTATTTCTAGGACTAACCTACTAACCCAAGGCCCAGTGTAAATCGCTGTTTTTTGCCTATTTCAGTGTTTCACAGAAAAGGAATATCAAACGGAGTCCAAACGGAATGAAACCTTCGGGAGAGTTATTTTTGGAACAAACGTGATCCTGGGGACTTGGAGTGGACGTCAAGAAATCAATGAGGAGGCCACGAGGCAGGGGCGCGCCTACCCCCTGGGCGCACCCTCCACCCTCGTGGGCCCCTCGTGGCTCCACCGACCTACTTCTTCCTCCTATATATGTCCATATACCCCGAAAACATCCAGGAGCACCACGAAACCCCATTTCCACCGCCGCAACCTTCTGTACCCAAGAGATCCCATCTTGGGGCCTTTTCCGGAGCTCCGCCGGAGGGGGAATCAATCACGGAGGGCTTCTACATCAACACCATAGCCTCTCCGGTGATGTGTGAGTAGTTTACCTTAGACCTTCGGGTCCATAGTTATTAGCTAGATGGCTTCTTCTCTCTCTTTGGATCTCAATACAAAGTTCTCCTCGATCTTCTTGGAGATCTATTTGATGTAACTCTTTTTGCGGTGTGTTTGTCGAGATCTGATGAATTGTGGGTTTATGATCAAGTTTATCTATGAACAATATTTGATTCTTCTCTGAAATCTTTATGTATGATTGGTTATCTTTGCAAGTCTCTTCGAATTATCAGTTTGGTTTGGCCTACTAGATTGATCTTTCTTGCAATGGGAGATGCTTAGCTTTGGGTTCAATCTTGCGGTGTCCTTTCCCAGTGACAATAGGGGCAGCAAGGCATGTATTGTATTGTTGCCATCGAGGATACAAAGATGGGGTTTATATCATATAGCTTGAGTTTATCCCTCTACATCATGTCATCTTGCCTAATGCGTTACTCTATTCTTATGAACTTAATACTCTAGATGCATGCTGGATAACGGTCGATGTGTGGAGTAATAGTAGTAGATGCAAAATCATTTTGGTCTACTTGTCGTGGACGTGATGCCTATATACATGATCATGCCTAGATATTCTCATAATTATGCACTTTTCTATCAATTGCTCGACAGTAATTTGTTCACCCACCATAATACTTATGCTATCTTGAGAGAAGCCACTAGTGAAACCTATGGCCCCCGGGTCTATTCTCTATTATATTAATCTCCTGTTAACTAGCTACTTCTAGCACCGTTTATTTTGCAATCTTTACTTCCAATCTATATCATAAAAATACCAAAAATATTTATCTTATTATTATTATCTCTATCATATCTCACTCTCGTAAGTGACCGTGAAGGGATTGACAACCCCTTTATCGCGTTGGTTGCAAGGTTCTTATTTGTTTGTGTAGGTACGAGGGACTTGCGTGTAGTCTCCTACTGGATTGATACCTTGGTTCTCAAAAACTGAGGGAAATACTTACACTACTTTGCTGCATCACCCTTTCCTCTTCAAGGGAAAACCAACGTAGTGCTCAAGAGGTAGCAAGAAGGATTTCTGGCACTGTTGCCGGGGAGATCTACCACAAGTCAAGACATACCAAGTACCCATCACAAACTCTTATCCCTCGCATTACATTATTTGCCATTTGCCTCTCGTTTTCCTCTCCCCCACTTCACCATTGCCGTTTTATTCGCCCTCTTTCTCCGCTCGCCTCTTTTTAGTTCGCCTCTTTTTCACTCGCTTCTTGTGTGCTTGTGTGTTGGATTGTTTGTCACGATGGCTCAAGATAATACTAAATTGTGTGACTTTTCTAATACCAACAATAATGATTTTATTAGTACTCCGATTGCTCCTCTTACCGATGCTGAATCTTGTGAAATTAATACTGCTTTGCTGAATCTTGTCATGAAAGATCCGTTTTCCGGCCTTCCTAGTGAAGATCCCGCTACCCATCTAAACAGCTTTGTTGATTTGTGTGATATGCAAGAGAAGAAAGATGTGGATAATGATATTGTTAAATTGAAGCTATTCCCGTTTTTTCTTAGAGATCATGCTAAAACTTGGTTTTCGTCTTTGCCTAAAAATAGTATAGATTCTTGGAATAAGTGCAAAGATGCTTTTATCTCTAGGTATTTTCCTCCCGCTAAGATCATCTCTCTTAGAAACGATATTATGAATTTTAAGCAACTTGATCATGAACATGTTTCACAAGCTTGGGAAAGGATGAAATTAATAATACGTAATTGCCCCACAAATGGTTTGAATCTTTGGATGATTATACAAATTTTTTATGCTGGATTGAATTTTGCTTCTAGAAATCTTTTAGATTTGGCCGCGGGAGGCACTTTTATGGAAATCACTTTAGGAGAAGCTACTAAACTTCTAGATAATATTATGGTTAATTATTCTCAATGACACACTGAAAGATCTACTAGTAAAAAGGTGCATGCAATAGAAGAAATTAATGTTTTGAGTGGAAAGATGGATGAACTTATGAAATTGTTTGCTAATAAGAGTGTTTCTTCTAATCCTAATGATATGCCTTTGTCTACTTTGATTGAGAATAATAATGAATTTATGGATGTGAATTTTGTTGGTAAGAACAATTTTGGTAACAACGCATATAGAGGTAATTTTAATCCTAGGCCTTCCCCTAGTAATTCCTCTAATAATTATCGTAATTCCTACAACAATTCTGATGGAAATTATAATAAGATGCCCTCTGATTTTTAATCTAATATTAAAGAATTTATTAGTTCACAAAAGAGTTTCAATGCTTTGATTGAAGAAAAACTGTCTAAGATTGATGAGTTGGCTAGGAACGTGGATAGAATTTCTCTTGATGTTGATTCTTTGAAACTTTGATCTATTCCACCTAAGCATGATATCAATGAGTCTCTCAAATCTATGAGAATTTCCATTGATGAGTGCAAAGAAAGAACCGCTAGGATGCGTGCTAAAAAAGATTGCTTTGTGAAAGCGTGTTCTTCTAGTTTTCATGATAATAAGGATGAAGATCTAAAACTGATTGATGTGTTTCCTATTAAATCTTTGTTTTGCAATATGAATCTTGATAATGATGGGACTGGAGATGAGTCAACTTTAGTTAAAAGGCGTCCCAATGATTCAGAGTTTTTAGATCCTAATGCTAAAATTGGTAAAAGTGGGATTGGAGAGGTCAAAACTTTACATAGCAATGAACCCACTATTTTGGATTTCAAGGAATTTAATTATGAGAATTGTTCTTTAATAGATTGTATTTCCTTGTTGCAATCCGTGCTAAATTCTCCGCATGCTTATAATCAAAATAAAGCTTTTACGAAACATATCGTTGATGCTTTAATGCAATCTTATGAAGAAAAGCTTGAATTGGAAGTTTCTATCCCTAGAAAACTTCATGATGAGTGGGAACCTACTATTAAAATTAAAATTAAATCATGAATGCTATGCTTTATGTGATTTGGGTGCTAGCATTTCCACGATTCCAAAAACTTTGTGTGATGTGTTAGGTTTCCGTGAATTTGATGATTGTTCTTTAAATTTGCACCTCGCGGATTCCACTATCAAGAAACCTATGGGATGAATTAATGATGTTCTTATTGTTGCAAATAGGAATTATATGCCCGTATATTTCATTGTTCTTGATATTGATTGCAATCCTACAAGTCCCATTATTCTTGGTAGACCTTTCCTTAGAACGATTGGTGCAATTATTGATATGAAAGAAGGAAATATTAGATTCCAATTTCCATTAAGAAAAGGCATGGAACAATTTCATTGAAAGAAAATTAAATTACCTTATGAATCTATTATGAGAGCCACTTATGGATTGCATACCAAAGATGATAATACTTAGATCTATCCTTGCTTTTATGCCTAGCTAGGGGCGTTAAACGATAGCGCTTGTTGGGAGGCAACCCAATTTTATTTTTGTTCCTTGCTTTTTGGTTCTGTTTAGTAATAAATAATCCATCTATACTGTGTTTAGATGTGGTTTTATGCTTTTAATTAGTGTTTGTGCTAAGTAGAACCTTTGGGAAGACTTGGGGAAAGTCTTTGCGATCTTGCTGTAAAAAACAAAAACTTTTGCGCTCACGATATTTGCTGCCATTTTTTTACTGGAGAGTGCGATTAGGTTGATTCTTTTTGAAGATGATTAATAGATAAATTACTCACGTCCATCAATTTATTTTAGAATTTTTGGGGTTACAGAAGTATTCGAAAATTACAGATTACTACAGACTGTTCTGTTTTTGACAGATTCTGTTTTTCGTGTGTTGTTTGCTTATTTTAATGAATCTATGGCTAGTATAGGAGGTTATGAACCATAGAGAAGTTTGAATAAAGTAGTTTTAACACCAAAATAAATAAACAATGAGTTCATTACAGTACCTTAAGTGGTGGTTTGTTTTCTTATACTAACGGAGCTCATGAGATTTTCTGTTTAAGTTTTGTGTTGTGAAGTTTTCAAGTTTTGGGTAAAGATTTGATGGATTATGGAATAAGGAGTGGCTAGAGCCTAAGCTTGGTGATTCCCAAGGAACCCCAAGGTAAAATTCAAGGAAAACCAAAAGCCTAAGCTTGGGGATGCCCCGGAAGACATCCCCTCTTTTGTCTTCTTCTATCGGTAACTTTACTTGAGGCTATATTTTCATTTACCACATGATATGTGTTTTGCTTGGAGCGTCTTGTATGATTTGTGTATTTTATTTTTAGTTTACCACAATTATCCTTGCTGTACACACATTTTGGAGAGACACACATGAATTGGAATTTATTAGAATACTCTATGTCGCGACCGGTTTTCCGGGCATTAAATTCCAGAAAATGGCCGTTGTGCTCATCAGCCCCAGGATTACTGTTAGTTGATGAGGCACCAACTTGATACAGAAATTCCAAGCAAAAGTGCAAAATATGTAGTACAAGACCATTGTGGCCCATGAGTACATCAAATGGTTGCTAGTGGTTGAGGGCGGAAGCGGTTTGTGGATCACCACGGTCTATGGGACTCCATTTCCCACAGGAACAGCTGACCAGGTTAACTCCTATCTTCGCGAGGCTGCTATCACCATTGCTTAGGTCCCGAGGCTGTCATCGCCACGCTCCTCTCCAAGCAAGCAATCTGGCCAAGACAATAGCCAGGGACAAGCCAGTGAGTACTTTGAATGTACTCGCAAACATTAAGAACACAGGTATAATATAATTGATCAACATACACTGAAATATTCTATGATCACATCGTCAGTCATAAATAAAATCTTGATGCATGCAAGCAGGTTATTTATGTGCAACTGGAATATGTAATGACAGAATAGAAATAAAATGCACCGATCGGATGTCTGAAGCGACGTCTCGAAAGGATAGTAAAAGTGAGCATGCCTCAGTCGGGTGTCTTAGCGACACCACGTAAGGGGCTTATAAAGTAAATAAAATAACAAGCATGCCACAGTCGGGCGTCTGAGCGACGCCACATAAAGGGCTTATGAGAAAAATGAAATAACAAACATGCCTCAGTCGGGCGTCTGAGCGACGCCACATAAAGGGCTTATGAGAAAATGGAATAACAAACATGCCACAGTCGGGCGTCTGAGCGACGCCACATAAAGGGCTTATATGAACATGAAATAACGAACATGCCACAGTCGGGCGTCTGAGCGACGCCGCATAAAGGGCTTATAATCATAGTGAATATCCAGGAGGTGGTACCGTCCCAGGGATATTCATTATTTCAAACAATGCAAACGGTTAGTCCATAATGATAACAATCATAACCATCATATATCACATGTCATCATCAATATTCGAGTTTAGTGGTTTCTCCTCCGAAGACCGACACTAAGACCGACACTTGACCCATCCCAGACTGTAATCCTTAACCATGGACACGGCTATTCAAATAGGTTTAATATCTCTGCAGAGAGTGTACTCTTTACCCACGAGTAACGGATTCCTTTAGTCCATCGGACTAATTCCGTCTACGGTCTTTTAATTGAAACACACCTGACTTGCACACACCAGCTTTTACTCGTGTCTGGAATCACCCATGACACCTGTTAAGCAAAACTCTAAGTGGGGAGGCTACAACCTCGCGTAGCATGGGATCAAATTTCTATCGCGCGCTCTAAGGGGTGCCCCCCTCTCGGTCCCAACCGGATACACCCATGCCCCCGGACCAGGTGGCATGCCTACCAGCTACAACCGGTATCTTCCACCATGGCCTCTCTGTACGGTGTGTGCCAAGACAAGGTTTAACAACTTACTGAACCATACCCTACCTACAGCAGGGACTAGTGGCAGTACGAAACAAGTATGGGGGTTACCGGAACAAGACTCGATCTATGGCCGACTCAGGAGGCTTAGATATTCCCTGCATGATATGTATAGCAAAACTTTTCAACCAACAAATCAACACTCATTATACCTTAC
Source organism: Triticum dicoccoides (assembly GCF_002162155.2). Classification (NCBI taxonomy): domain Eukaryota; kingdom Viridiplantae; phylum Streptophyta; class Magnoliopsida; order Poales; family Poaceae; genus Triticum; species Triticum dicoccoides. Next base: position 366,806,738 of record NC_041392.1, read on the forward strand.
TATGCCATACCAGACATAACCATCCCGACGGAGACCGGCGATAAGCTCACGCCTACCCAAGGCAGAGGCTTTCCCGGATTCCTTTCCGGCATGCATGCAAGGCACATGAGGATGATTACCATCACATGGATATTCATTTCCAACAGCAAGGAAATCACTAATATGCATCCATGCAAAATGATCATATCACATGAAAATAACAAGTTCTCCGAAATAAGATGGTGTTATAAACGTGTCAACTAACACACCAAAAATATTATTCTGGGGTTCAGAATGCTTGCCTTCATGGTGTGGAAAGGCAGGGTGCACTCCAAATCTTTTGAAAGCTTTCTTCTCTTCAAAAATCCTATTTTCAAAAATATGCAAATAACACATATTTCAAAAATAGTACAAAAAAGTTGTTTGGAGAATTTTCTAATAAATCTTAAAATAAACTAGACAGAATTTGAGAGATGTAGGAAAAAGAATCAATTCATTTGGAGTTATATTTAAAAAGATATAACCAGTCAAAGTTCTGGTCAAAAATCTGTTTTTAAAAATAAAACAAAAAGAAAACGTTTCAGCCACGAATACGCTTTCTAAGTAGGGGTTACGTACTTGGGGGTTTTACGCTTTCACTTAACACGCGTGGCGGCGGGGGTGGGTCACTAACAGTGGGTCCAGGGGGCCCACTGGTCAGGTTTGACTAGTCCTCTCCCTCCTCTTCCTCTGTCCCGAGCGGAGGCGGAACTCCGGCGACGCTCGCCGGTGAACGGTGGCACCGTTCGAGACACCGAGGGTGGGGATGGATCCGCGGTTCGAGGGTGGTCCTTCCGGTGGTTGTCAGTCAGGTGGGGATGAAGGGAGTCGCCGGCGGCGAGCTTCGCGGCGGCCGGTGGCTTCGGGAGTTTTGGGCGCTTGAACTGCGGTGGCTCCCGGTCGGGTTTGAGTAGCTGGGCGGCTCCGCAAGTCGAAGTGGAGTCATTTGGCGGCGTTGGACGGACGAGAGGGGCTCTGGTTGCGGTGAATGGAGCTGGGACGTGGCGGCGGCCGAACCGGCCGGAGTTGGGGAAGACGGCTTTCCCCCGACGATTGCTGGCTGTGGGGGTGCCATGGGGGTGGCCTGAGGTCGCCTGAGTGCTCGGATGAGCTCGGGGGCCTCCTTTTATAGCGCGACGAGGTCGGTTCCGATGGTGGCCGCGGATAAGGTCGCCGGTGACCGCCATTCTATAGCTAGGGCGTCGTGGCGACGACGGGTGCTAGTGGACACGCTTGTGGATGAGCTCGTGTTGTTCCAGGAGCCAGGTGGCGAGCGGGAGAGGCTTGGGCGGCGCTGAACAGAGCAGGGGCTGTCGGCGGCCGTGGCGGCTAGCTCCTGGCCTGTCGGGGACGTGGCGAGGGACTTCTTGGCATGTTGCGGTGAGAAGGGAGCGAGTGGCGTGGTTCTGCAGTGCGGGCTGACCAGGGGCGCGACGCGTCGGCTCGGGCGCGGCACGTGCAAAACGCGTGCTCTGCTCGCGCCCAGAGCGCGCACGGGATGTGTTCGACACAATGCCAGTGCATGCCATCGGGCTTGGGTGAGGCTGGCACTTAGCAGACCTAGGTTAGGAGCATCTGGGAGTCTAGTGGACATGTTAGTTTGATCAGAGGTGCAAATCCATAGTGCAATGACAAAAGTTATGTCAAAACAGATCATGCCCATAAGGTGTATGACAAAATGCCAAGGTCACTTAGGCATTTCTTGGAGTGGCCAAATTCTCTAGATCAGTGTCTCCTTAGATGCAAGAGAGAGTGGTGAGGTCATTTGGACAAAAGGAGAAACTTGCTAGTGCAAGTTTTGCCGAACTCCAGTTCTGGACAGGAGATAAATGGCAGTATTTCATGAACCAAAAATATTCAAATGGGTGCATGCTCCTGGACTTAGGGGTTTGGTAGGGCTTTCTACAAGTAGGATAAGGCACAAGGTTACTGGAGCAAAAATAAATAGGGTTGCAGTAGAAATCACAAGGCTGGACCAGAATGGAAAAGAGGTTGATTCACTCAAAATTTTCAAAGAACAACACTAGCTTTTTGCATAATGTTGAATCATATGTTACTATCAACATCCCATAATTTTGGTGGAGGCTAGAAAGAAATATCTAAATGGGTTGTAGTGCAAAATTGCACTCTGGACCAGAGAAGAAAAATTGATGCAGAGCTCAAAATATTACAAGAATAAAAGATATTTTTGCACAAAAGTGATTTAAAAACATCACATGACATCTCCAAATTTTGGTTGGAACTTTAAGTGAATTTATCAAATGGTTGTAGTTCAAATATGGCCATGTAACCTTGGAAAAACCATTTTTCAAGAAAATAAAGATCAAGCCAATTAATTATGTAATTAGTTCTACTAATAAAAGAAAAGTTTTTCTTGAGAGGTTAAACAAGTCCAAAAACATATTTGAAAAGTTTTCACTTTGGGGAAAAACTCCATAATAACAAGGGGGAAAAAGGTTCAAAAATAAAAAGGGAGCCGAGAAAATAAAAGTTTTAATTTCCTGGCAAAATTTTAATTAATAAAACAAGGTCAAAAATTTGGGGTGTCACACTCTATGTGCTTCACTTATATCTTTTGAGCTAGATAATTTTGCTCTAGTGCTTCACTTATATCTTTTAGAGCATGGTGGTGGTTTTATTTTATAGAAATTATTGATCTCTCATGCTTCACTTATATTATTTTGAGAGTCATTTAGAACATCATGGTAATTTTATTTGGTTATAAAAATAGTCCTAATATGATAGGCATCCAAGATGGGTATAATAAAAACTATCATAAAAAGTGCATTGAATACTATGAGAAGTTGGATGCTTTATAATTGTTTTGAGATATAAAGATGGTGATATTAAAGTTGTGCTAGTTGAGTAGTTGTGAATTTGAGAAATACTTGTGTTGAAGTTTTCAAGTCCCGTAGCATGCACGTATGGTAACCGTTGTGTAACAAATTTGAAACATGAGGTGTTCTTTGATTGTCTTCCTTATGAGTGGCGGTCGGGGACGAGCGATGGTCTTTTCCTACCAATCTATCCCCCTAGGAGCATGCGTGTAGTGCTTGGTTCTTGATGACTTGTAGATTTTTGCAATAAGTATATGAGTTCTTTATGACTAATGTTGAGTCCATGGATTATACGCACTCTCACCCTTCCATCATTGCTAGCCTCTTCGGTACCGTGCATTGCCCTTTCTCACCTTGAGAGTTGGTGCAAACTTCGCCGGTGCATCCAAACCCCGTGATATGATACGCTCTATCACACATAAACCTCCTTATATCTTCCTCAAAACAGCCACCATACCTACCTATTATGGCATTTCCATAGCCATTCCGAGATATATTGCCATGCAACTTTCCACCATTTCATTTATGACATGCTTCATCATTGTCATATTGCTTTGCATGATCATGTAGTTGACATCGTATTTGTGGCAAAGCCACCCTGCATAATTTATCATACATGTCACTCTTGATTCATTGCTTTCCCGGTACACCGCCGGAGGCATTCATATAGAGTCATATTTTGTTCTAGTATCGAGTTGTAATCGTTGAGTTGTAAATAAATAGAAGTGTGATGATCATCATTAATAGAGCATTGTCCAAAAAAGGCTAAAAAAGGAAAGGCCCAAAGAAAAGAAAAAAAGAAAAAGAAATAAGAAAAGAAATAAAAAGGGGCAATGCTTCTATCTTTTTTTCCACACTTGTGCTTCAAAGTAGTACCATGATCTTTATGTTAGAGAGTCTCTTGTTTTGTCACTTTCATATACTAGTGGGAATTTTTCATTATAGAACTTGGCTTTTATATTCCAACAATGGGCTTCCTCAAATGCCCTAGGTCTTCGTGAGCAAGCAAGTTGGATGCACACCCACTTAGTTTCTTTTGTTGAGCTTTCATACATTTATAGCTCTAGTGCATCCGTTGCATGGCAATCCCTACTCCTTGCATTGACATCCATTGATGGGCATCTCCCTAGCCCATTGATTAGCCGCGTCAATGTGAGACTCTCCTTTTTTGTCTTCTCCACATAACCCCCATCATTATACTCTATTCCACCCATAGTGCTATATCCATGGCTCACGCTCATGTATTGCGTGAAAGTTAAAAAAAGTTTGAGATTACTAAAGTATGAAATAATTGCTTGGCTTGTCATCGGGGTTGTGCAAGATGAGAGCATTCATGTGTGACGAAAATGGAGCATGACCAAACTATATGATTTTGTAGGGATGAACTTTCTTTTGCCATGTTATTTTGAGAAGACATGATTGCTTAGTTAGTATGCTTGAGTATTATTATTTTTATGTCAATATTAAACTTTTTTCTTGAATCTTTTGGATCTGAATATTCATGCCACAATAAAGAAAATTACATTGAGAATTATGCTAGGTAGCATTCCACATCAAAAATTCTGTTTTTATCATTTACCTACTCGAGGACGAGCAGAAACTAAGCTTGGGGATACTTGATACGTCTCCAACTTATCTATAATTTTTGATTGTTCCATGCTATTATATTATCTGTTTTGGATGTTAATGGGCTTATTTATACACATTTATATTATTTTTGGGACTAACCTACTAACCCAAGGCCCAGTGCAAATTGTCGTTTTTTTGCCTATTTCAGTGTTTCGCAGAAAAGGAATATCAAACGGAATGAAACCTTTGGGAGAGTTATTTTTGGAACAAACATGATCCAGGGGACTCGGAGTGGACGTCAAGAAATCAACGAGGAGGCCACGAGGTAGGGGGCGCACCTACCCCCCGGGCGCGCCGTCCACCCTTATGGGCCCCTTGTGGCTCCACCGACCTACTTCTTCCTCCTATATATATCCATATACCCCGAAAACATCCAGGAGCACCATGAAACCCTATTTCCACTGCCGCAACCTTATGTACCCAAGAGATCCCATCTTGGGGCCTTTTTCGAAGCTCCGCCGGAGGGGGAATTGATCACGGAGGGCTTCTACATAACACCATAGCCTCTTCGATGACGTGTGAGTAGTTTACCTCAGACCTTCGGGTCCATAGTTATTAGATAGATGGCTTCTTCTCTCTCTTTGGATCTCAATACAAAGTTCTCCTCGATCTTCTTGGAGATCTATTTGATGTAACTCTTTTTGCGGTGTGTTTGTCGAGATCCGATGAATTGTGGGTTTATGATCAAGTTTATCTATGAACAATATTTGATTCTTCTCTGAAATCTTTTATGTATGATTGGTTATCTTTGCAAGTCTCTTCGAATTTTCAGTTTGGTTTGGCCTACTAGATTGATCTTTCTTGCAATGGGAGAAGTGCTTAGCTTTGGGTTCAATCTTGCGGTGTCCTTTCCCAGTGACAACAGGGGCAGCAAGGCATGTATTGTATTGTTGCCATCGAGGATACAAAGATGGGGTTTATATAATATAGCTTGAGTTTATCCCTCTACATCATGTCATCTTGCCTAATGCGTTACTCTGTTCTTATGAACTTAATACTCTAGATGCATGCTGGATAGCGGTCGATGTGTGGAGTAATAGTAGTAGATGCAAAATCATTTTGGTCTACTTGTCGCGGACGTGATGCCTATATACATGATCATGCCTAGATATTCTCATAATTATGCACTTTTCTATCAATTGCTCGACAATAATTTGTTCACCCACTGTAATACTTGTGCTATCTTGAGAGAAGCCACTAGTGAAACCTATGGCCCCTGGGTCTATTCTCATTATATTAATCTCCCGTCAACTAGCTATTTCTGGCACCGTTTATTTTGCAATGTTTACTTTCAATCTATATCATAAAAATACAAAAAATATTTATCTTATTATTATTATTATTATTATTATTATTATTATTATTATTATTATTATTATTATTATTATTATTATTATTATTATTATTATTATTATTATTATTATTATCTCTATCAGATCTCACTCTCATAAGTGACCGTGAAGGGTTTGACAACCCCTTTACCACATTGGTTGCGAGGTTCTTATTTGTTTGTGTAGGTACGAGGGACTTGCCTGTAGTCTCCTACTGGATTGATACCTTGGTTCTCAAAAACTGAGGGAAATACTTATGCTACTTTGCTGCATCACCCTTTCCTCTTCAAGGGAAAACAAATGCAGTGCTCAGGAGGTAGCATCCGTAGATCCAAAGCTTTCAGTGTGATGAACGAATAGCTTCACAGAGAGAGTGTCACTGGCATAACCCAATGATGTATTTCTCCTGAGGAATGTCAACTGATCTTAGAAGAGATCCACTCGGGGACCTGTGGTCATCATGCGTCCTCTCGAACAATTGTGGCCAAAGCATACCGAGCTGGATTTTACTAGCCACGAGCCAACGAAGCTGCCAAGGAGATTGTTCAACACTGCGAGAGGTGTCAGTTCTATGCACACTTGTCCCACAAACCTGCATTTGCTTTGAAGAGCATTCCACTCGCCTGGCTGTTTGCTTTGTGGGGATTGGACATGGTTGGACCACTCAGGACTGGCAGAAGCGGTTTCACACATCTGCTCGTAGCAGTCGACAAATTCACCAAGTGGATTGAAGCCAAGCCTATTAAGAAGCTAGATTCAAGAACAACCATTAGGTTCTTGAGAGAGTTGATATTTAGATATGGAGTCCCACACAATATTATTGCAGGTAATGGCTCAAACTTCGATCCAGAAGAGTTCAGAAACTTCCGCGCCACCCAAGGCACTCGGGTGGACTATGCATCCGTTGTGCACCCGCAGTCGAATGGTCAAGCTGAGAGGGCGAACGGACTTATCCTTCAAGGATTGAATCCATGACTCATGCGTGACCTCGAGCATGCAGCTGGAGCCTGGGTGATTGAACTACCATCTGTCCTATGGGGTTTAAGGATGACTCCTAACCGGTCCACTGACCGCACCCCTTTCTTCATTATGTATGGAGCCGAATCCGTGCTGCCAAGTGATCTCCTCCACAATTCATCCTGAGTGGAACTCTACTCAGAAGCAGAGGTTGAACAGGCATGGCAGCATGCCTCGACCTTTTGGAATAAGAACGGGAGATGGCCCTGATACTATCGACTGTTTATCAGCAAGACCTTCGTCGATTCCATGCCAGGAACATCAAAGGTCGAGCATTTCAAGAAGGATATCTCGTGCACCGAGTGGACCAATAGCGACCACACAAACTCGCCCCCGCATGGGAAGGCCCCTTCATCGTCACCAAGGTGCTACATAACAGGGCCTACCACCTCTACAACCTCGCGAAGAAGATTGATGAGCCATGCGCCTGGAACGCAGATCTTTTTCGTCGATTCTACACTTAACAATCGGATTTTTGAGATGTAATAAGAGTACTTTAAGATTGTTTATCAAAGACATGACTCATGCAGTCCTATGATTATTTCTCTCACATAAATACATGTTCAAAACCCCCAGTGGGTGGCTTAGCCGTGAACCGGTTTTCACCCAAGTTAAAAATCTACTTCGAGTGAGAGCATCCCTCCCACTCGGGGGCTTAGTCGCGAGCCAGTCCTCGCCTAAGTTAAAAATCTACTCCGAGTGAGAGCATCCCTCCCACTCGGGGACTTAGCCGCGAGCTAGTCCTCGCCTAAGTTAAAAATCTACTCTGAGTGAGAGCATCCCTCCCACTGGGGGGCTTAGCCGCGAGCCAGTCCTCGCCTAAGTTAAAGATCTACTCCGAGTGGAGCATGCCTGCCACTCGGGGGCTTAGCCGTGAGCCAGTCCTCACCTAAGTTAAAAATTTACTCCGAGTGAGAGCATCCCTCCCACTCGGGGGCTTAGCCGCGAGCCAGTCCCCGCCTAAGTTAAAAATCTACTCTGAGTGAGACCATCCCTCCCACTCGGGGGCTTAGCCGCGAGCCAGTTCTCGCCTAAGTTAAAAATCTACTCTGAGTGAGAGCATCCCTCCCACTCAGGGGCTTAATCGCAAGCTAGTCCTCGCCTAAGTTAAAAAATGATGAGGACATCAATACCATTGTTACACCCACAACCCCTGCTACTATACATACTGGACCAATTATAGAGCTCGCGCACGCCAATTGAATTATCAGGTACTTCCGTTTCTTGGTAACGATTCTAATGTTCATGAGAATATGATGCTGCCTAAATTGGATACATTTGTTCTCCTTACAAATGAAGGGCCTAGCTTGGACAAAAAGATGAACCTTGGAGCAAGTTCAAGCATGGAGATGATGGCATGCGCAAGGGGATCAAGAACGGAGTTACAAGTGATGATTTCTGGACTTTGAAGCCACCATAAGGAGTGCATGAAGCCTTGGACAAAATATACAAGATGCCACTTCATAAATTTCGTTCAGAGGCTATTCTAGGTGCTGCGTCACCTTATTATTGGGCCAGGCCCATGTATTTTCGAAATACTTAAGTATAGGCTATTTTTAGAGTCTGTATGTGTGGGGAAACAAGAGTTAGGGTTGGTTTCGGACCCCTCCTCCAAGGGCCACGAAATTCCCCCCTCTTCCTCCATATATACAGCCCTTAGGGCGTCGTTTAGACTTTGGGTTTTGTTTAGATTAAAGTTCGCCATAGCTGCAACTTCGTGTACTTCGTTTGTGTTCAACGACCAGACAAAGGCGTCACAGAACCTCACCTTGATCAATAAAGCTTTCATCTTATATTCGCAATATCCAGATTACAATCTCAGTTTCTTGCTTGTTCTTCGTTTGTTCGCAGGAAACAGACCCTCGTGGTCAGGTTGATCGTGCTCCGGCGTGGTCAATAACCCCTCGGAAGTTGGTTTAGCGATTACTAAGGCGCGATGTCTCGCACGTTTGTAGTTGGATCGTCAAGGTCGACTCCCACAGAAAACGATAGCCACCATCTCATCAAAATATTGGGACACCCTCGCCTCTATCAAGTGGTATCAGATTTCCAGGTTGCTCGGTGAGATTTTGCAGTTTTTCGTAGTTTAGATCGAGTCTGTTCTTCATACCTACAGTCCACGAAAAAAAGCCCAAAAAACATTAGGGTTAGTTCATCATATCCGAACCAATCTGAGCCTTTGCATAGTCTTTTTAGAGTTTTGCTTTGTTGAATTTGCGGTTGCATCATCCTGTTGAGTTGCTGGTCTTAGCGTCTAGTGCCTTAGAGTTTCAAGTTTTGTTCATAGGTTGTCACGCGGCCGCCGTACCATCGTCATCATCATTTCCATATACCACCACCCCACCATATACATCGCCGCTGCCATATACAACCACCAATCTGAGTCCACATATACCATCGCCATATACAACCACCAATCCGAGTCCGCATATACCATAGCCATATACCACCATCAATCCGAGTCCAGATATACCATCGCCATATATAACCACCAGTCCGAGTTCCACCAGATTCATCGCCGCCACCAGTCCGAGTTCCACCAGATTCATCTCCGCTACCAGTCCTAGTCCGAGTCCAGTATTTGTTGCTTTGTTTTTGAGTTCCAGATCACGCGATACTTCGAGTTGTGACAGAGTAGGACTCCCAAAATTCCGTGCTACCCGCAGTAGAAAAATAGTTCCAAACTCAATTTTTTTCTAGCTACGCAGTTTTTAGACCATTTGTAGACTTTTTCGAAAAAAAATTGTTGCGGAGCAAAAAAAGAGAGGAAAAAAGTGCAAAAAAGGGGAAACAAGAATTTTTTCTAGAGAGTGCTCCTCCCTTGTTTACGTGCCGCGCCGTGATTTTGTTCGTGTTCTAGGCTCGCGTCTCTAGTACGGTCTAGCCTAGGACCAGCATAGTACCATCGTTGAGCGTTTCTTCAACTTTGCATCTCTGAATTGATTATTGCTGACCCTTTTTGCTACCATATTATAAGCCTTCCAAGATCCACATACATCTACATCGTGCGTTTGACTCTCCCTGGTAATCACTCTATCCAAGCTTTGAGAGTTTTGACTACGACGGTTGCCGATCACCGCCTGCTGCTGGGTAAGAACGGGTAAGAATTTGAGATTTTCTTGACGGATTTGTGACACCTGCCACCACCTCTTGTTAGTAGTCTGTAGGATCATATTCTTGTGTGTTTCTATTGCCGCTAACCATGGTAGGATCACAAGCCGACGAGACTGACTGGGAGAACATGACGAATAAGGAGTTGCATGATAAATTTCAGCAAATGAGAGTGGACATGTGCAAGATGTGCTAAACATATTTGAAGAGGCCATGGAGAAGATAGATGGCATGGAACAGCCGTTCGAAACAAAGCTCGATAACAAGTTTAATGAATTGCTCGCGCGTCTTCCACCACCACCACCGGCTGCACCTAATGCACCTCTACAACAACAACAACAACAATGTCACCTTCCAAATCAAGTGGGACGAGCACAACGCGTTCCCATTGACCCTGGGAAAAATTCTGGTGCCGCTGTTGATGCTTCTGTAGCTCCTGCTGCTACTGCAGAGGTGGAGGACCATTATGAGGATGAGGTTGATCAAAATCAGAACTACATGCAACCACCAGCACCACCACCACCAGGTCGTCCTCAGGTATATCATCGCAACGGTAGGGCTGCACCACCACCTGAGGTACGAGATCATGACCTTTTTCCTAAACTGAAGTTGAATATTCCACCATCTGAGGGTAGATATATTCCTGATATATATCTTACTTGGGAGTTAGAAACTGAACAACATTTTACATGTTTACAATATCCCAAGGAGAGACGTGTTCCTGCTGCTGTTTGTGCTTTCACTAGTTTTGCATGTGTTTGGTGGTCTGAACATTGTAGATTATATCCTATTCCAGGTACTTGGGCTGCTTTGAAAACTGCTATGCGTACTCGTTGGGTTCCACCATATTATCAACGTGAATTACTTCAAAAATTGCAGCGTTTAAGACAAGGGAAAAATTTCTGTAGAAGAATATTATCAGGAATTATAAACTGGCATGATTAGATGTGGTATTGTTGAGGAGAATGAAGCTATGCTTGCACGTTTTATGGGTGGATTAAATAGAGAGATTCAGACCATTCTAGAGTATAAGGAGTATACTAATATCACTCGTTTATTCCATCTTGCTTGTAAAATTGAACTTTAAGTGCAGGATCGACAAGCATTGGCGCGAACTAACTTTTCTGCAAGTCGATCTTCATCATGGACACCACGTGCATCCTCTACTTCCACTGCACCATCACCTCCATCAGGTGCCACCTCCAGCCATGATACAAGAAAGCAGGCACAACCACCACTATCTGCCAAGAGCACACCTGCTGGGCCTGCGCAGAGCTCTTCTTCTTCCATGGCATCAAGAGGGCACACAAGTGATATTATTTGTCGTCATTGTAAGGGAAGAGGACATTTTGCGAGAGAATGAAAATCTTAGTGTGTGATGATTGTTACTGAGGATGGTGGGTATGAGTCTGCTAGTGACTATGATGAGGAGACTTTGGCTCTTATTACACATGAAGAACACGGTGGAGATGATTCTGATCATGACACTCAATACATGGCTGCCGAAGATGCTGGCAGGTATGAATGTTTAGTTGCATAACGTGTTTTGAGTGTGTAGGTTACACAAGCTGAGCAAAATCAGAGGCATAATTTGTTCCATACAAAGGGAGTTGTGAAGGAACATTCTGTTCGCGTCATCATAGATGGATGGAGCTGCAATAACTTGGCTAGCATGGAGATGGTGGAGAAGCTATCTCTCACCACAAGACCACATCCACATCCTTACTACATCAAATGGTTCAACAACAGCGGCAAGGTTAAGGTAACACGTACTGTTCGTGTGCATTTTAGTATCTCTACATATGCTGATTATGTTGATTGTGATGTGCTACCTATGCAAGCATGTTCCTTATTACTTGGTAGACCATGGCAATTTGATAAAAATTCTGTACACCATGGTAGAAACAATCAGTATACTCTTGTTCATAAGGATAAAAATATTACTTTGCTTCCTATGACTCCTGATTCCATTTTGAAAGATGATATTAATAGAGCTAATAAAGCAAAACAAGAGAAAAATAAGAGTGAAAATCATATTGTGGCAAAAGAATTTTGGCAACAAATGCAGCCTAATAATAAACCATCTAGTGTTGTTTCTGAAATTAAATTGAAAAGTGCATGTTTACTTTCCACCAAATCTGATATTGATGATCTAGATTTTAGCAAATCTGTTTGCTATGCTTTTGTGTGCAAAGAGGCATTATTTTCATTCGAGGACGTGCCTTCCTCTTTGCCTCCTGCTGTCACTAACATTTTGCAGGAGTTCGCTGACGTCTTTCCACAAGACGTGCCACCGGGATTACCACCTATTCGAGGGATTGAGCATCAAATTGACTTAATTCCCGGTGCATCATTACCCAACCGTGCACCATACCGTACCAATCTAGAGTAGACGAAGGAGATTATGTGTCAAGTACAAGAACTGCTCGACAAAGGTTATATACGCGAATCCCTTAGTCCTTGTGCTGTTCCTATCATTTTAGTGCCGAAAAAGGATGGTACGTCGCGTATGTGCGTTGATTGTAGAGGCATTAATAATATTACTATCCGTTATCGTCATCCTATTCCTAGGCTAGATGATATGTTTGATGAATTGAGTGGCTCTAAAATATTCTCCAAAGTTGATTTGCGCAGTGGATACCATCAAATTAGTATGAAATTGGGAGATGAATGGAAAACAACATTTAAAACTAAGTTTGGATTATATGAGTGGTTAGTCATGCCTTTTGGGTTAACTAATGCACCTAGTACTTTCATGAGATTAATGAACGAAGTTTTACGTGCTTTCATTGGACGATTTGTGGTAGTTTACTTTGATGACATATTGATTTATAGAAAATCTTTGGAGGAACATTTGGAACATTTACGTGCTGTTTTCATTGCTCTACGTGATGCACGTTTGTTTTGTAACCTTGGGAAGTGCACCTTTTGCACCGACCGAGTATCTTTTCTTGGCTATGTTGTTACTCCATAGGGAATTGAAGTTGATAAAGCCAAGATTGAAGCTACTAAGAGTTGGCCGCAGCCCAAAATGGTCACACAAGTGAGGAGTTTCCTTGGCCTCACTGGTTTCTATATGCGTTTTGTGAGAGATTTCAGCACCATTGCTGCACTTCTCAACGAGCTTACACAGAAGGATGTGCCTTTTGTTTGGGGTACCACACAGGAAGAAGCCTTGACGGTATTGAAAGATAAGTTGACACATGCTCCCTTACTCCAACTTCCTGATTTTAATAAGACTTTTGAGCTTGAATGTGATGCTAGTGGAATTGGATTAGGAGGTGTGTTATTACAAGATGGCAAACCTGTTGCATACTTTTCTGAGAAATTGAGTGGGCCTAGTCTGAACTATTGTACTTATGAGAAAGAATTATATGCTCTTGTTCGGACCTTAGAAACATGGCAACATTATTTATGGCCCAAGGAATTTGTTATACATTCTGATCATGAATCTTTGAAACACATTAAAAGTCAAGCAAAATTGAACCGTAGACATGCTAAATGGGTTGAATTCATTGAGACTTTCCCTTATGTCATTAAACACAAGTAGGGTAAAGAAAATGTTATTGCTGATGCATTGTCTCGTCGTTATACTATGCTTTCACAACTTGACTTTACAATTTTGGTTTAGAGACCATCAAAGATCAATATGTGCATGATGCTGAATTTAAAGATGTATTGCAGAATTGTAAGGAAGGGAGAACTTGGAACAAGTTCATTCCTAACGATGGATTTGTGTTTCGTGCTAACAAGCTATGCATTCCAGCTAGCTCCGTTCATCTTTTGTTGTTGCAGGAGGCGCATGGAGGACTAATGGGACACTTTGGCGTTAAGAAGACGGAGGATATACTTGCTACACATTTCTTTTGGCCAAAGATGAGATGGGATGTTGAGCGTTTTGTTGCTCGCTGCACTACATGTCAAAAAGCTAAGTCACGACTTAATCCTCATGGTTTATATATGCCTTTGCCTGTACCTAGTGTTCCTTGGGAGGATATATCTATGGACTTTGTTTTAGGTTTACCTCGAGCAAAGAAGGGGAGGTATAGCATATTTGTTGTCGTGGATAGGTTCTCAAAAATGGCACACTTTATACCATGTCATAAAAGCGATGATGCTGTTAATGTTGCTAATTTGTTCTTTCGTGAAATTATTCGCTTGCATGGTGTGCCAAATACTATTGTTTCAGATCGTGATACTAAATTTCTTAGCCACTTTTGGAGATGTTTTTGGGCTAAGTTGGGGACTAAAATGCTTTTTAGTACTACTTTTCACCCCCAAATTGATGGACAAACCGAAGTAGTCAATAGAACATTGTCCACTATGCTTAGGGCTGTTTTGAAGAATAATAAGAAAATGTGGGAAGAATGTTTGCCTCATATTAAATTTGCTTATAATCGTTCATTGCATTCTACTACTAAGATGTGCCCTTTTGAAATTGTGTATGGTTTGCTACCTCGTGCACCTATTGATTTGTTGCCTCTTCCATCTTCGGAGAAGGTTAATTTTCATGCTAAAGAATGTGCTGAATTGGTTTTAAAAATGCATGAGTTAACTAAGGAAAACATTGAGCGTATGAATGCTAAATATAAACTTGCTGGAGATAAGGGTAGAAAACATGTTGTGTTTGCACCCGGTGATCTTGTTTGGTTACATTTGCGTAAGGATAGATTTCTTGATTTGCGCAAATCAAAGCTAATGCCACGTGCTGATGGTCCTTTTAAGGTGTTAGAGAAAATAAATGATAATGCATATAAACTTGAGCTGCCTGCAGATTTTTGGGTTAGTCCCACTTTTAACATTGCAGATTTGAAGCATTATTTGGGTGAGGAAGATGAGCTTTCGTCGAGGACGACTTCATTTCAAGGGGAGGATGATGGGGACATCAATACCATTGTTACACCCACAGCCCCTGCTGCTATACATACTGGACCAATTACTAGAGCTCGCGCACGCCAATTGAATTATCAGGTACTTTCGTTTCTTGGTAACGATTCTAATGTTCATGAGAATATGATGCTGCCTAAATTGGATACATTTGTTCTCCTTACAAATGAAGGGCCTAGCTTGGACAAGAAAGATGAACCTCGGAGCAAGTTCAAGCATGGAGATGATGGCATGCACAAGGGGATCAATAATGGAGTTATAGGTGATGATTTCAGGACTTTGAAGCCACCATAAGGAGTGCATGAAGCCTTGGATGAAATATACAAGATGCCACTTCATAAATTTCGTCCAGAGGCTATTCTTGGTGCTGCGTCACCTTATTATTGGGCAAGGCCCATGTATTTTCGAAATACTTAAGTATAGGTTGTTTTTAGAGTCCGTATGTGTGGGGAAACAAGAGTTAGGGTTGGTTTCGGACCCCTCCTCCAAGGGCCACTAAATTCCCCCTCTTCCTCCATATATACAGCCCTTAGGGCGTCGTTTAGACTTTGGGTTTTGTTTAGATTAAAGTTCGCCATAGCTGCAACTTCGTGTACTTCGTTTGTGTTCAACGACCAGACAAAGGCGTCACAGAACCCCACCTTGATCAATAAAGCTTTCATCTTATATTCGCAATATCCAGATTGCAATCTCAGTTTCTTGCTTGTTCTTCGTTTGCTCGCAGGAAACAGACCCTCGTGGCCAGGTTGATCATGCTCCGGTGTGGTCAATAACCCCTCGGAAGTTGGTCTAGCGATTGCTAAGGCGCGACATCTCGCACGTTCGTAGTCAGATCGTCAAAGTCGACTCCCACAAAAAATGATAGCCATCATCTCATCGAAACATTGGTACACCCTCGCCTCTATCAAAAAGCTACCCCGAGTGCAAGCATCCCTCCCACTCGGGGGCTTAGCCGCGAGCCAGTCCTCGCCTAAGTTAAAAATCTACACCGAGTGAGATCATCCCTCCCACTCAGGGGCTTAGCCGTGAGCTAGTACTTGCCTAAGTTAAAAATCTACTCCGAGTGAGAGCATCCCTCCTACTCGGGGGCTTAGCTGCGAGCTAGTCCTTGCCTAAGTTAAAAATCTACTCCGAGTGAGAGCATCCCTCACACTCGGGGGCCTAGCCACGAGCCAGTCCTCGCCTAGGTTAAAAATCTACTCTGAGTTAGAGCATTCCTCCCACTCAGGGGCTTAGCCACGAGCCAGTCCTCGCCTAAGTTAAAAAACTACTCCAAGTGAGAGCATCCCTCTCACTGGGGGGCTTAGCCGCGAGCCAGTGCTCGCCTAAGTTAAAAAAACTACTCCAAGTGAGAGCATCCCTCCCACTCAGAGGCTTAGCTGCGAGCCAGTTGTCCCCTAAGTTAAAAGACTACTACGAGTGAGAGCATCCCTCTCACTCGGGGACTTAGCCATGAGCTAGCCCTCGCCTAAGTTAAAAGTTATTTCGAGTGAAGCATCACTCTCATTCGAAGTCTCAGCTGCGAACAAGTCTGTGTGAATTATGCAATAAGCTGGAAAGCAATATTCGATGGCTGCCTCGACGAAGGTCTCCATGAAGTCTTCAAACTTGAGTTTCTTCGTGTTGGCCACCTGGAGAGCCTTTAGCTTGTCCTCCCTAGCATTTTGCAATGGACATAGATGAGTGAAAGGGCTACATCAGCCCCGCAGCGGGCGACAGACTTCTTCCACGTTTGCACTCGGCCAGGGATCTCATTGAGCCGAGTCATCATTGACTCGAGGTCCCTCTGAAGATATCCTCAGGCCACAACTCCTTGTCTATCTTCACCAATGTAGTCCTCCAGCGAGTGATATATCCATGAACATCTTCGATACGAGCTTCGAGCCACAACATATTCAGAGCCACCGCCTCTTTCACGAGTGACTTGGTGGGATCTAGATCTGTCTCGATCCGATCGGTCTCCTCCTTGAAGTTTTGATAGAATTTTGCACATGGTAGGAAGAAATGATTAGTTTTGCTATTACTTTCAAAGCCTGCAGAGACTCACTCGACCAAACAGAGGTACCTTCAAGCATGCCATACATCTTCTTTGCGAAACCCCCAGATATTTCTCCAACGCATCCCTCTTCTGGGTAAGCTGGTCCACCTTGTCGTTCAGAGCCGTCTTCTCTATCTCAAAAGCACTCTCTTGATCTTCCATCTTCTTGGCCCGCTTAGCCCGTTCCTTCTTAAGCTCTTCAACAATAGTCTTGAGAGATACATTTTCTTCTTCTAGCTTTCTGACTGAAGCGAACTTTGCCTCAATGGCTTCAGTTATCTCATTAGCCACCTTTTGAGTGTAACACCCCAAGACCCATGTGCCAGGTGTCTTCCAATTATTCGCTGTTGTTGCCTTGTCTTTGCTTGCGTGTCATGCATCTCATATCATGTCATCATGTGCATTTCATTTGCATACATGTTCGTCTCATGCATCCGAGCATTTTCCCCATTGTCCGTTTTGCAATCCGTCGCTCCTATGTCATCCGGTGTCCCTTTCTACCTCTTTTCGTGTGCGGGTGTTAAACGTTTCTGGATTGGACTGAGACTTGTCATGCGGCCTTGGTTTACTACCGGTAGACCGCCTGTCAAGTTTCGTGCCATTTGGACTTTGTTTGATACTCCAATGGTTAACCGAGGGACCGAAAAGGCCTTGTGTGTGTTGCAGCCCAACACCCCTCCAAAGTGGCCCAAAAACCCACCTAAACCCCCTCCATCATCTCGGTCGTTCAATCACGATCGCGTGGCCGAAAACCGCACCTCATTTGGACTCTCCTAGCTCCATCTATCTATAAATATGTGCACCCCATTCATTTTTCGCGGACGAAACCCTAAAAACTCCTCCCCGCGCCGCCGGACACTTCCTCCCGCGCCGCCCAGACATGTCCACCCCGCCGCCACATCACTCTGGCCAATCGGAAGCTGCCACCTCAGCACCGCCGCCTCCCTCCTCCACTCGCGCGCCGCCATGTGTCGCCGCCACCCTACTCCACCGCGCGGCCCGCCGAGCCCATCGCGGGCCCGCGCGAGCCCTACCGTGCCGCCACCCGTCTGCGCTTCCCCGCCGCCATGCGCCTCCCGCCTGCGCGCCCCTGGCGTCCGAGCTGCCTCCCTTCCTTCGCCGACGTTGCTCCTCGCCGGAGAATGGCGCCGTCGCCGCCCCGCCATGGTTGGCCACGGGAGCTCGCCGTGACTCCCCGCCGGCTGACCTCCCGCGTTGGAGCACCATCACGACGCCTCGTCCTCCCCTCCCGTGACCAGATCCGTCTACTCCGGCCCTGATCCGGCCACCCCGGCCCCGTCTCCGGCCATTCTCCGCCCCTGTGCTGTCGTACCTTCGTCTGCCGTCGCCAGGCTCCCGTCGCTCTCCCCCCCGCTTGTCCCCGCGCGCGGATGTGTGCATGGGCCGCAACCCGCTACTGTTCCTCAAGCAAGGCCCAGCACAGCGTGAAGCCGGCCCAGCTCCGTCCCCACCGGCCCACTTCCTCCAGCTTGGTGTATTTTTTCGCGAGGTTATATTTCTCTATGTCCCCAGATTCCAGATTCACATGCCTCTTTTCATCATGCCATAACTTCATCACCGTTGCTCCGATTCGTGCGTGTAGCATATCAAAATGTTCGTCCCGAGGAGTACATCATTCCATCTCTGTCGGGTGGTAGGTGCGACATATGCCAACGGGTGGCTTATCATTGTGGGAGCCAGTAAAACATCGCCGGTGCCTGGAAACGGGATGAGGCGAAGACATGCATGCCGGCGAATCTTACCCAGCTTCGGGGCTCTCCGTGGAGATAACACCCCTACTGCTGCTCTGCGGGGTCTCCGCATGATCACTAGATGAACAAGTAGCTACACGATGCTCCTTGAGCTGTTTGGCGAGAGGAGGAAGAAGGGCTCTGCTTGCTCTCTTCTCCTCCCTACGTGGTGTCTAAAACTAGCAGGGATTTCCCCTTTGCATGGGTGTCCCGGGGGGTTTATATAGGCCTACCCCCCAGGGGCACAATGGTAATCCGGCTGGGCGTGGGGCCCAGCCATCTGTGTCTTTGCTTTCCGGCTTCTGCGCCGGCTGCTGGGGCCCACCGGCTGGTGGGTCCCACCGGCTACCGGCTCCTTGGTCGATAGGCAGGCCCCACTATCTAGGGCCTTGTCAGTGGCTGGTTACTGTTGCTCAATCTTGATGACGAGGGCTTCGCCGAGGTAAGCGTGGCTATAGTGCTGCCGTCCGGCGGGTGACCACTGTAGCCTCACCGCGTCTTATCTCCTTAATGGGGCGTCTCCTTCGAGGGGGTGGCACCAGCCGGCTCCGTCTTGCGCCGACTGGGGGAGGCCAGGCCGCCTTCGGGTGTCTCTTTGCCCGAAGGGGCCCATCGCCCGTGGGCCGTACTGGTAGCCCGTCGTGGATGACATCAGGGTCAACGTGGCAACAGTGCTGCGCCGGACGGGTCATGGCCGCCCGTACGGCGCACTGTGCCAGGTGATGAAGCTATGTACCTAGGGTAGGGGCATGGACCTGTCCTAAGAGCCCTACCCAAGGACATCCCTGGAAGAAGTCACCTTTCAATCGACTTGAAGGTATCCCACTCGACGGATTCAAGACACTCGACCAGGGAGCTACCACTCGACTACGAAGCCAACCACTCGACTGACAGGAGATCTAAAGTCAATCCGCAAGCAAACGGTCGGCCATTAAGTAGTCTTTATGGTCATCATAGCACTTTAATAGGGGCGTTACCAGTAACGCCCAGTCTTAATGTATTTTAACCCAGCATTACTGGGGACCGGAGGGGTCTGGCGAACTCTATATAAGCCACCCCCCTCCTCAGTAGTAGGGGTTGGCACCCCTGTAATTCGTACACACATAATCCAGTCGACTGCCTCCGGGCACCGAGACGTAGGGCTGTTACTTCCTCCGCGAAGGGCCTGAACTCGTACATCCTGGTGTATTTACAACTTCTCCATAGCTGAGATCTAGCCTCTCCATACATACCCCCTACCTCACTGTCAGAGTTAGAACCACGACAGTTGGCGCCCACCGTGGGGCCTCAGTCTTAGCGCCTAGTTGGAGAAGTTGTGATTTTTCCGATCCCTTTGATCATGTTTTCGTGCGGAGATTTGGTGGAGGGCCGCGAGATCCGTCTCGGCGCACTCACGTTCATCGCCGACAACTCCGCTTGGCTTCAGGAGGCTCCACTCGACATCGACGCCCTCCCCGTCCGCGGTGCGACGCACTTCCGCGCGTGTGTCCATGGTGTCCTCCTGCGGCAGCCGTCGACCCAGTATTGGTCGGCTCCCGAGTCATCTTCCCGCCCTGTCTCCCACCGGCGCAAGCGCTCCGGTCGGTCGAGACTTCAGAGGTGGGTGAGGCATGCCGTGGCCCGCCAGTCGGCAGCCCCACAAGTCGCGGCAATCGAGCCCGACGAATCCCTCTACGGCCTGTTCGACTGGCTCTGTGGAGACCGCATCCGAGTGCGGCAGCAGCGACCCGGTGGCTGAGGTTCTGGCAGTCGATGGAACACACAGTCCTCCCGGTTTCCCTCGCACCGATGGAGGCGCGGGTGGAGGCGACCCGTCGCATCCCCACGATGAGTATCTCCCCGAACCTCTCACGTCATTGCAGCGAGAGGAGCTTCGCCGCTGGAACATGGATGCACTCCACACTCCTATCGTCGGAGAAACCCCCGAGGCCCAGGCCTTGGAGGACGCACGCTTGGCTAACTTGGCTGAGCGCACTCGACTGGAGAATCTCCAGTGAATACTCGACGAGCAAGCACGTCAGCGAGCTCCCGAGTCCAGTCGACGTCAACTCTTCCCGCCTACGCAGGTATATCGAACCCCAGTTCAGAATTTGGTAGCCGCGTCCCATATAGCAGAATCGATTCAGCCCTCCCAGTCGGAGGCTGGCAGGGGCTTGTTGCAAATCAGAGCGTTGCTCCGGGCAGCGGGAAACGAGAATTCCGCTGTTTCTCAGTCGCGGAATAGGATCCACTGTCGATCCGTTGCAATGGATACAGTCCAGTCGACTCACAGCCCAAGATCGCCCCCAAGGCGTGAGGGACGCGGCGACTGGCATGATCAGTACAGAAGAAATGAGCAGTATGATCACCAGTTCGATCGACGTCGAGTGCCAACCCCTCCCCCGAGGAGTGGGTCATATGCGCCTCGACAGCAGGATGACAGACACCCTCATAGTGTTGGGCGGAGAGTTCCAGTCGACCCCAGGGACCCAGGCTTTGATGCAAGATCCATCCTCGTTCAGGGTCTGGTTGACAGGAACAGAGCTCACCGAGAAGGCCACGACAGAGATGTGCCTGCCAGCAGCAGAGTACGTGTCTCGGGGCCAGAGTGTTTCAGCCGAGCCATCAGGGCCGCAGTGATTCCTCCCAACTTCCGGTTGGCGACTGGAGTCAGCAAGTTCACCGGCGAGTCTAAGCCTGACACTTGGCTCGAAGACTACCGAGTGGCTGTCCAGATTGGTGGCGGCAATGATGAGGTGGCTATGAAGCATTTGCCTCTCCTGTTAGAGGGCTCAACCTGAGCGTGGCTGAATCAGTTAGCACCCAACAGCATCTACACTTGGGAGGATCTCTCTCGAGTGTTTGTCACGACCTTTGAAGGAACATGCAAACAACCGGCAGGCCTTACGGAATTGCGGTCTTGCATGCAGAAACCGAGTGAAACTCTAAGGGATTACATCCAGAGGTGGATCAAGTTGCATCACACAGTTAAGAATGTACCAGATCACCAAGAAGTTTGTGCCTTTAAAGAAGGCGTCAAGAACAGAGAGTTGAACCTGAAGTTCGGTCAGACCGGAGAAATGTCTCTGAATCGGATGATGGAAATTGCCACCAAGTACGCTAACAGAGAAGATGAAGATCGACTCCGGAGTGGCAAGCAGAAAGCAGTCGCCCAGGAAACCGGAGGCAATTCCAGTCGGAAGCAGAAGCGGAAGGCCGAGCCAGCCGCTCCTGGGGAGGCCCTAGCCGTAACTCAGGGAAAATTCAAGGGAAAACCCAAGGGGCCCTGGAACCCCAAGAAAGTCAAGGATCAAGATGGAAATGATGTTTTGGATCTGCCATGTCACATCCACACCAAGAAAGATGAAGAGGGTAATCTTATTTACCCAAAGCATACCACTCGACAGTGCCGGCTCCTGATCCAGCAGTTTCAGGGCAAGCAGTCCAAAGACAAGGAAAAAGAGTCAGACAGAGTTGAGGACAAAGAAGATAGTGACGATGGATACCCCAAGTCAATTCCACCTTGATGATTTTCGCTGATGTCGAAAGCAAAAGTCGACTGAAAGTCATTAACCGTGAAGTGAATATGGTTGCCCCGGCAACACCCAGCTACCTGAAGTGGTCTCAGACTGCCATCACGTTCGACCAGTCCGATCACCCTGCGCACATTGCCACCCCTGGGAGGCAAGCTCTGGTGGTCGATCCAATTGTCGAAGGCACTCGACTGACCGAAGTCCTGATGGATGGTGTCAGCGGCCTGAACATACTGTATGCAGAAACGTTGAAAGGGATGGGCATTCCGATGTCCAGGCTCTGTGCCAGCAACATGAGTTTCCATGGAGTCATTCCTGGAAAGAAAGCCGAGTCACTCGGCCAGATTGCTCTCGATGTGGTTTTCGGTGATTCAAAGAATTACCGCAAGGAAAAGTTGACATTTGAGGTTGTGGACTTCCAAAGTGCTTATCATGCTACTATGGGCCGGCCAGCTTATGCACGCTTCATGGCTCGACCGTGCTATGTGTATCTCAAGTTGAAGATGCCCGGCCCCAGAGGTGTGATCACCGTTACAGGCAATTGGAAGAAAGCAGAGGAGTGTTTTCAGGAAGGATCAAAGATCGCTGATGCTCAGATGTCAGTAGTCGAACTGCAAGAGTACCAGAAGACTGCTGATCCGAGTGAATTGCTGCGGGCCAAGAAGCCAGCTTCAGAATCAGCTTTTCAGTCGTCCGGTGAAACTAAGCCAGTTCACATTCACCCCACCGACCCCAATGCTGCTCCGACTCTCATCTCAACGACGTTCGACTCCAAATAGGAAGAAGCGCTCATCCAGTTCCTCCGTGAGAACTGGGACATCTTCGCATGGAAGCCTTCTGACATGCCTGGAGTTCCCAGGGGGCTGGCTGAGCACCGTCTACGAGTCGACCCGAAGTTCAAGCCTGTGAAAGAACATCTTCGACGGTCTGCCGTCCAGAATAGGAAGGCTATTGGCGAGGAGGTGGCTCGGCTCTTAGCAGCGGAGTTCATCCGAGAGATTTACCACTCCGAGTGGCTCGCCAATGTTGTCATGGTCCCCAAGAAGGACAAGTCACTTCACATGTGCATTGACTTTAAACATATCAATTGGGCCTGCCCGAAAGATCATTTCCCTCTCCCCCGGATCGCCCAGGTAGTCGACTCGACCGCGGGGTGTGAGCGTTTGTCTTTTCTAGATGCCTATTCAGGGTACCATCAGATCCATCTGTATGGACCCGACGAGACCAAAACGGCTTTCATCACCCCATTCGGGTGCTTCTGTTATGTCACCATGCCCTTCGGCCTCAAGAATGCTGGAGCCACGTTCATGAGGATGATTCAGAAGTGTTTGCTCACTCAGATCAGTCAGAACGTAGAAGCATACATGGATGATATTGTGGTTAAGTCACGGAAAGGTTTCGACCTGCTGGCTGACCTTGCCGAAACCTTTGCTAACCTCAGGAGATATGATATCAAGCTCAATCCATCAAAGTGCACATTCGGAGTTCCAGGTGGAAAGTTACTCGGTTTTCTCGTTTCCGAACGAGGAATCGATGCCAATCCCGAGAAAGTTGGCACCATACTCCGGATGAAGTGCCCCGTGCGTGTACACGATGTCCAGAAGCTTACAGGTTGCTTGGCCGCTCTAAGTCGATTCATTTCTCGTCTCGATGAAAAGGCATTGCCTCTTTACCGACTGATGAAGAAGTCTGACAAGTTCGAGTGGACTCCGGAAGCTGATGCAGCGTTTGCAGAGCTCAAAGCTCTGCTCTCCACCCAGCCGGTGCTTGCTGTCCCAATCAGTAAAGAGCCTCTGCTGCTTTACATTGCGGCCATGGGACAAGTTGTCAGTACAGTACTTACGGTCGAGCGGGAAGAAGAAGGAAAGGCCTTCAGAGTTCAGCGCCCAGTATATTATGTGTCTGAAGTTTTGACTCCTTCGAAGCAAAGATATCCCCATTACCAGAAGCTTGTGTATGGGATTTACATGACCACGAAGAAGGTTGCACACTACTTCTCTGACCATTCCATTACAGTCGCCAGCGACGCTCCACTGTCAGAGATTTTGCACAACAGAGATGCAACTAGTCGAGTGGCGAAGTGGGCGATTGAACTCCTTCCCCTAGATATCAAGTTTGAAGCAAAGAAGGCTATCAAGTCCCAAGCAATTGCAGATTTCATCGCCGAGTGGATTGAACAACAGCTTCCGACTCAAGTTCACTCGGAGCACTAGACCATGTTCTTCGATGGATCTAAGATGCTGAATGGTTCTGGTGCTGGGGTAGTATTGGTCTCCCCCCGAGGAGATAAGCTTAGATATGTTCTCCAGATTCACTTCGATTCCTCCAATAATGAAGCAGAATATGAAGCACTCTTGTATGGGTTGCGCATGGCCATTTCACTCGGTGTCCGGCGCCTCATGGTCTATGGCGACTCAGATTTGGTGGTTAATTAGGTGATGAAGGAGTGGGACGTCAGAAGCCCAGCTATGACTGGCTACTGCAACGCAGTAAGAAAGCTAGAAAAGAAATTCGAGGGGTTAGAGCTTCATCACATCCCCCGACTGAAAAATCAAGCAGCTGATGATATGGCAAAGATAGGCTCCAAGAGAGAAGCCATTCCCAGCAATGTGTTTTTGGAGCACATCCGCTCGCCGTCAATCTAGGAGGATCCTTTTACAGAAGAAGCCCCGCAACCGAAAAGTGCCACAGATCCGACTGAAGTCGAAATTCCTGCTGTGGTCGACCTAGTCATGGAGGTCTTGGCAATCACTCCCGACTGGACGATACCATACATCGCGTATATCTTGAGGAAAGAACTTCCAGAGGATGAAGAAGAGGCTCGACAGATCGTCCGTCGATCTAAAGCTTTCACAGTCATAAAAGGACAGTTGTATAGAGAAAGCGCAACTAGAATCGGTCAGAAGTTCATAACGCCAGAAGAAGGTCAGATAATCCTTGATGATATCCACTCGGGGACCTGTGGTCACCATGCGTCCTCTCGGACCATCGCGGCCAAAGCATACCGGGCGGGTTTTTACTGGCCCAGGGCAAACGAAATGGCGAAAGAGATAGTCGACAAGTGTGAAGGATACCAGTTCTACTCCAACATGTCGCACAAGCCAGCATCAGCTCTGAAGACCATTCCACTCGTCTGGCCCTTCACTGTTTGGGGACTGGACATGGTTGGTCCACTGAGAATAGGCAGGAGCGGATTCACACATGTGCTTATGGCAGTCGACAATTTCACCAAATGGATTGAAGCCAAGCCTATCAAAAATCTTGATGCTAGCACTACTATCAGTTTCGTCAGAGAGTTGATATTCAGATATGGGGTCCCGCATAGCATCATCACTAACAATGGGTCAAACTTCGATTCGGACAAGTTCAGAGCCTTTTGCGCCTCTCAAGGCACACGAGTCGACTACGCATCGGTCGCGCATCCCCAGTCGAATGGACAAGCTGAAAGAGCAAATGGTCTAATCCTCAAAGGACTGAAGCCTCGACTAATGCGTGATCTCAAGCACGCAGCAGGCGCTTGGGTCGACGAGCTTCCGTCAGTTTTGTGGGGACTGAGGACCACCCCGAACTGGTCGACTGGAAGAACGCCATTCTTTCTGGTTTACGGAGCCGAAGCCGTCCTGTCGAGTGATCTACTTCACAACGCCCCCAGAGTCGAACTTTATAATGAAGACGAAGCAGAGCAAGCCCGGCAAAACGCAGTCGACCTCCTAGAGGAGGAGAGGGAAATGGCTATGATCAGATCGACCATCTATCAGCAAGACTTGCATCGATTCCATGCCAGAAATGTGAAGAGCCAAGCCTTCCAAGAAGGAGATTTGGTCCTCCGAGTGGATCAGCAGAAACCACACAAACTTGCTCCTACTTGGGAAGGCCCCTTCATCGTCACCAGAGTCCTCCACAATGGAGCATATCATCTCTACAACGTTGGTCTCCGGATCGACGAGCCATGAGCTTGGAATGCGGAACTACTCCGCCCATTTTACACTTGAATTCTCACTCGGATGAGGTGTAATAAGAAAAACTTCTGTAGTTTATTTTGATCAAAGACAAGAGTGTCCCAGTTCTTCCTGTAATTGCTGTCACTTTGTTTGCGTATGAAATCCCCCAGTGGGTGGCTCAGCTGCGAATCCGTTTCGCCTAAGTTTGCAAAAAAATCCTACCGAGTGGTGAGCTAGACTCCCACTCGGGGGCTTAGCTGCAGCCCAGTGCTCGCCTAAGTATATGAAAATCCTACCGAGTGGAGAGCAAACCTCCCACTCGGGGGCTTAGCTGCAGCTCAGTGCTCGCGTAAGTGTTCAAAAATCCTACCGAGTGGAGAGCAAACCTCCCATTCGGAGGCTTAGCTGCAGCCCAGTGCTCGCCTAAGTGTTTGAAAATCCTACCGAGTGGAGAGCAAACCTCCCACTCGGAGGCTTAGCTGCAGCCCAGTGCTCGCCTAAGTGTTTGAAAATCCTACCGAGTGGAGAGCAAACCTCCCACTCGGGGGCTTAGCTGCAGCTCAGTGCTCGCCTAAGTGTTCAAAAATCCTACCGAGCGGAGAGCAAACCTCCCATTCGGAGGCTTAGCTGCAGCCCAGTGCTCGCCTAAGTATATAAAAATCCTACCGAGTGGAGAGCAAACCTCCCACTCGGGGGCTTAGCTACAGTCCAAGTACTCGCCTAAGTATTTG
>NC_041392.1:366833868-366926731 GCF_002162155.2 Triticum dicoccoides
AACCTCCCACTCGGAGGCTTAGCTGCAGCCCAGTGCTCGCCTAAGTGTTTGAAAATCCTACTGAGTGGAGAGCAAACCTCCCACTCGGGGGCTTAGCTGCAGCTCAGTGCTCGCCTAAGTGTTCAAAAATCCTACTGAGTGGAGAGCAAACCTCCCATTCGGAGGCTTAGCTGCAGCCCAGTGCTCGCCTAAGTGTTCAAAAATCCCACCGAGTGGAAAGCAAACCTCCCACTCGGGGGCTTAGCTGCAGCCCAGTGCTCACCTAAGTTCGGAACACGTCCCAATCCACAAGGACGGCAAGATGCGAATCGACTGTTACCTTTTCCTTCGGAGCTGCACCACAAATACGAAGTTATTTCGAGTGAAGGCTAAGTTCCACTCGGCAGATAATTCCCGAAGATATTCAACGATAAATCAAGTTCGGATAAAACTCAAAGGTCCAAGACCTCAGATCAAAGTATTCGAGCCCTCGGCTCAACAGAGTTTAACGGTTACAGAATCCACTCGGCATTCCGAGGCAAATTTAAAGTGAAGCATAAAAGTTTTTCATTCCTCAAGCGGAGGACTGGAAGGGGCGACGAACTCGTCCAAGTCGATCCCGTCTGCAATACGAGTAGCAGCAGCTATGAAAGTCTCCATGAAGTCTTGAAAGCTGTGCTTCCTGGTATTGGCAACTTGGATGGCGGCCAGCTTTTCTTCTCGCGCCTCCTTGCAATGGACGCGGACCAGAGACAGAGCGACATCAGCACCACATCTGGCAGAAGATTTCTTCCATTCCGCCACTCGACCCGGGACTTCATCCAGTCGGACCATCAGGGACTCAAGGTCGTTCTGAAGCGTCATTCCAGGCCAGAGTGATGTGTCGATCCGCGACATCGCAACCTTCAGCCGAGCAAGATAGTCAACAACGCTAGCAACACGAGACTCCAGTCGGAGCACATTCATAGCAGCCTCGTCCTTCACGAGAGAATTGGCGGGATCCAAGCCTGGCTCCACTCGACTGGTTTCCTCTTCGAAGCTCTGGTAGAATTCTGCAAACACGATTCAAGAATAAAACAGTGGCCTTGCGCGGGCTTGGTAACTGCAAGACAGCCGGGTCGGAATAATTACCTTCGAGCATGACGAACAGCTTCTTGGCGAGTCCACCGAGATAAGCCTCCAGATCGTTTACCTTCCCCACCAGCTCACCCGCCTTGTCGTGCAGAACCATCTTTTCTTTCTTCAGTCGACTGACCTCTCGATTAGCTGTTTCAAGAGCAGTTTTCAGTCTGGAGTTCTCCTGTTCAAGAGTTCCGACCGAAGCCAGTTTCTCTTCTGCAAGCTTCATTTTTCTCGAGGCCTCCTTTTGTGCTTCGGCAAGATCTTGATCCTTCTTCTTCAGAGCTTCCTCCAGTTCATCTACAGAACATCGAGTGAACTCAACATCAAGAATGGGCAAGAAAGGGAAGTCACTTGTCAAGAATGAGAAACCTCGCCAGCCATACCTTTTGCTTCGTCTCGCGCCTTCTGCAGGTTCTGTTGAGCGAGCTTCAAGTCAAGGTCGAGCTGGATCTGTTTGTTCTCCAACTCAGTGTAGAGAGCTACAAGTTCACAGGATTTCTGCAAAAGTCAGTCGACAGAGGTCCAAGATAAGTTGCTTCCGAGTAACCAAGAGACAATGATGACGTTTCTAAGACTACAGCTGAATCAAAAACATTCAACAGTAGTCTCGGGGACTACACCCAGTGGGTGCACTCAGCGTGCCCCCACTAGTTTTGAAAAATAAAATAAAATAAAAAAAATCGACTGCCCGCAGTCGACCGGATACAGTTTCATTCGACATGGCCTGGCCAGACCGAGTGAAGGAGTAAAACCGCAGCAACGCAATATAAAGACTACAGTCGACTGCCAGCAATCCACCGTAGTCTCGGGGACTACACCGAGTGGGTGCACTCAGCGTGCCCCCACTCGACCAAAAAACTTAACAGAAACACCGAGTGGGTGTACAGATTTAAAAGATCTTCGGAAAAGAGATTCTTCAAACAGCATACCCTAACAGAACAAGCAGTGAATCGACTGACCTGGACATTACTCTGAAGAGCTGAACTCGCATCATAAGCCGCTTGGCTGGCTTCTCGAACCACCTTGACCTGCTCCATCATGATGCCTGCCTAGCGTATAGCTTCCTTAGCTGCACCCACTTGGTCCTCAGGGACGTGGTGTGTGGCGAAGAGCGAAGGCGGATCTACGGTCGACATCGAGAGCCGCGCACTCGCCAGAGGATTGGCGAAAGTCACAGAAGCCCGGGTGGTATCGCCACCGTCTCGAGCTACGGCCTCAGGCGCCGGAGTGGATTGTGGAGTCTCGCCAGTCGACGCTTTCCTGTTCCGCCTCACTCTCAGCGGCGCTTCGTCTTCGTCGTCAGGAAGGCTAATAATATGAGGAGGAGCTACGAGAAAAATTCAATCGACCAGAGTCATAAGAAATCGTTAGTCGATTGAAGGCAGAACATCAATAATCATACCAGGGTTGGAAGTAACAGCATCTTCCATCTCTTGATCATCGTCCTTGGCGGAGATCTCAGAAGTAGCATCACTGCAAATTTTGAAAGACCGTCAGTCGGCTCAGTGGATCGATCGAGGATCCGTCCACGATCGACAAAGGAGAACAAGTTCTATCATTACCCAGAAATGGTGGGGACGGTCATCCTCATCTTGGGCAGAGCCTTGGGTGGCTTGGACGGTGCCGCGCGGGGGTGCTTGGGAGCTTTTTCAGTCGGCGCTGGAGAAGAGGTCCGAGGGCGCTTCGACGACTGCCCAATGGGAGCAGTCGCCTTACCACGTTCCCGCGCAGGGTCGTGTGTAAGCTTGGATCGTCTTTCCGAGCAGGGAGGTCCAGCTTCCTCCTCCTCCTCCTCTTCGCTGGAGTCGACGCCGTCGTCTCCCTCTCCTTCGCCGTCAGACTCCCACTCCCCCTGTTCGTCTCCGCTTTCGCCTCCGCTCGCCTGCCCTTCCTCGGCCTGCCCCTGTGATCCGTTGGGTGTCGAGTACATCTCTGTAGTTGCCTGGAGAATAGCAGACAAGTCGAAAGTCAGTCGACCGATTCAAAGAGAGCAAATGAAGAAAGCAAGATCTCGGTCGGGGACACAAGGTCAGACCTGGTCCACCTCGTATGTACTGTCAAGCGGGACAACCCTCCTGGCTCCTCGGGGGTTGTGTTTGTTCCCTGTGATACTCGACAGCCACCCTTCCAGCATCTCATCGGTGACCTCCTCTGGGTGAACCCGAGTGGTGTCGTCGAGGCCCGAGTACAGCCACATAGGGTGGTCACGAGCCTGAAGCGGTTGGATGCGCCTCCGAAGGAAGACCTCCAGCAAGTCCATGCCGGTCACGCCGTCTCGGACAAGCTTAACCACTCGACCAACCAGCACCTTGACTTGCGCCTTTTCCTCCGGTAGCACTTTCAGAGAGGCAGGCTTTTGAGCTCGGTCCAGAGAGAAAGGGAGAAGACCAGTCGACTGTCCTGGGGTCACCTGGTCTTGGCAATAAAACCAGGTCGACTGCCAACCACGGACCGACTCGGGAAAAGTGATAGACGGAAAAGAACTTTTACCCCTCATCTGGATCGCTAGGCCCCCGCATAGCTGGATCACTTGCGTCTGTTCGTCACTCAACTTGGCTTTCTTTACCGATTGGGAACGACAAGTGAAGATGTGTTTAAAGAGTCCCCAATGAGGGCGGCAACCCAAGAAACTTTCGCACAAGGAAACGAAAGCCGCAAGATACACGATGGAATTGGGAGAGAAATGGTGGAGCTGCACTCTGAAGAAGTTCAAAAAGCTCCGGAAAAAAGGATGAGGAGGTAGAGAAAATCCGCGATCGATATGGGTGGCGAGGAGGACGCACTCACCGTCACGAGGTTGGGGTTCGACTTCTCTCCCCGGGAGACGCGCAGCTTCGTGGGGAATGACTCCCCCCTCGACCATGTCATCAAGATCTTCCTGCCGAATCACCGAGGGCATCCAGTCGCCCTGGATCCAATCCCTGGGCAGGGCAGTCCTCGAGGAAGATCCGCCCCGAGCGGACTTCTTCCCCTTCCCTTGCACCGCCGCCTTCTTCGCGCGCTCCAAAGCCGACGTCTTGTCCTTCACCATCGTCGCCGGCGAGGCTCGAACGGACCTACGACGCTAGGGTGAGAGCGGGGGTGGCGGAGGACCTTGCGGGGGGAGAAGGAAAGCCGAGAACACACTGTTGGGGAGCCCCGAGTCGGCAACTTATAAGGAGCCGCTTTCGAGTGGCTGACCGGTAGACCCAGGCGATCCTGTCAAATCCCGCAACAGGCGCGCGCGCGGTACATGGCGAAAAAGGTGGTGCGGAGATCGAGGAGCTTCCATCCTATCCCGTCCAATTACTTCGGCCGCCCCCGTCCCGCTCGCTTCTCGAAATTCGAATCCCGCAAAATCCGCGAGCTGCAGAACAACTCATCAAACTAAAGAGCCCGCTCGTGCCAGCACTCGGTATTCCACAAGTAAGGAAATTCACTCGACGAGAGACCAAGAATGGATCAAGGTGACCGAAAGAAGTTGACAACGTCATCCGTGACGATTGATCCAGTACAAGACATTCGTATAACGCTAAGAACCAGTCGGAAGGACCCCCAACTCCTTTCCCACTCGAACCTCGATCCATTCAGGGGCTAATGATGAAGCTATGTACCTAGGGTAGGGGCATGGACCTGTCCTAAGAGCCCTACCCAAGGACATCCCTTGAAGAAGTCACCTTTCAATCGACTTGAAGGTATCCCACTCGATGGATTCAAGACACTCGACCAGGGAGCTACCACTCGACTACGAAGCCAACCACTCGACTGATAGGAGATCTAAAGTCACTCTGCAAGCAAACGGTCGGCCATTAAGTAGTCTTTATGGTCATCATAGCACTTTAATAGGGGCATTACCAGTAACGCCCAGTCTTAATGTATTTTAACCCTGCATTACTGGGGACCGGAGGGGTCTGGCGAACTCTATATAAGCCACCCCCTCCTCAGTAGCAGAGGTTGGCACCCCTGTAATTCGTACACACATAATCCAGTCGACCGCCTCCGGGAACCGAGACGTAGGTCTGTTACTTCCTCTGCGAAGGGCCTGAACTCGTACATCCTGGTGTATTTACAACTTCTCCATAGCTGAGATCTAGCCTCTCCATACATACCCCCTACCTCAGTGTCAGAGTTAGAACCACGACACCAGGCGCGCTCCGGGATTCGGGGGTGGCAGGCTTCACTGTAGCCACGCCCCGTCACATCACCGTTATGTGGATGCAGACTTCGAGGGTACGGTCTTGACCGCTTTATGGGAGCCGGCTCCTTGGAGTCGGCCTTCTCGCAGTCGGCTCCTCGGAGCCGGCCCTCCTGCGGCTTTCTTCATGAGGGCTGAAGTCGGGCCGCCTTCCGATAGCCGGCCTGGGAGACAGCCGGCCAGGGGAAGGCGGCCCCATGTCTTGGATTCTTGAGAGCTGGATCGGCTCATAATTTTTTCAGAAAGGCCAGGGGGAGCCGGCTAGGCTACCCGTGGTCACTTACTCCAACAATAGTCCCCGAAGCTGAGCGAGCTTCGAGGCTGATAAAGGGACGAGAAGCTTGGTCAGCTTCCTATCCTGAGGGGCCGGCTTTGCTTGTGCGCGCCGTCTTCGGAAAAGCTCCGTTTCTCATAGGCGGGAACGCGGGCCACGTGGCGAGGAAATCCTGCCAACGCACGCGCGTGATGGGACGCCGCCGCAAGCCCGGGCCCGCCACTCGCAGGCCTCGGTCCGAGCGTGGATCTTCCGCGGCCCAGATGGACCGCTCGCCTTCCCACGGCGTTTTTATTCTGCCATCAAGGCACAATAATCGCGGGACGTGGGGGAGTGGGCGCAGTTGATCCCCATGTTCCCCCACGCCGCGCCTCCTCGGCTCCGCCGCGCGGTCTATAAGTAGTAGGAGGAGGGGGAGCGGCAGAGGCTCGCGCGCTCTCCCTCACTCCGCTCCTCCTCGCCCTCCTTCTTCTTCTCTTCCCCGCAGCAGCTCTTTGCCGCGCCGTTCCGCCGTCGCTTTGTTCCGCCGCCGCATCGTCTTGCTTCTCACCGCGCTGCCCCATGGCGCTGTCAAGCTCGTGGGATGGCTCCAACGTCCATGAGGACCACGTCGAGTTCCTCCACCAGACGCGACGCCTGCCCGGCGAGGACTTCGTTCGGGTTCGTCTAGCGCCGGAGAAGGAGATTTCGCCGGCACCGGAGGAGGGCGAGCGGGTGATCTTCCGCTTGCACTGCCTGCGCGGCTTCGGCCTTCCGGCGACCGAGTTCCTCCGGGCCTTCCTCGAATTCTACAACCTCCAGCCGCATCACCTCACGCCCAACACGGTGATGCTGCTGTCGGCCTTCGTCACGCTGTGCGAAGGCTTCCTTGGGGTCCTCCCCACGCTCGAGCTCTGGGCGGAATTCTTCCAAAGCAAGCTCGGCACCGTCGTCGCGGGCATGCCCGCCCCTTGTGGAGCCTTTATTGCCATGAGGCGGGCGAGCGAGAACAACCCGTTCCCGCCCATCCCGCTGATCCAGTCGGTGAAGCTCTGGCAGAAGTCATAATTTTACGTGAAGAATGTCGCGCAGCAAGGCGACTATGTCAACCTGCCGGCTTATGAAGCCGGCCCGCCGGCTGGGAGGCGACCTTCGTGGAGCTACCGGGCCAGGTCATTTTCTCAGGCCGGGAACGCAGCGGTCTCCCGGCTTCGGGTGATGATCCAGTCGGAGGGCCTGACCGGAGCCGACTTGGTGGCTGCCTTCGTGGAGCGCCGGGTTCTTCCCCTCCAAAGCCGGCCTCACATGGTTTGTCAAATGAGCGGCCGCTTTGACCCAAGCCGGCTGAGCACCAGGGAGATGCCTCATGCGGAGGTCTCCTACATGGTGAACTATATCTCCAACTGCAAGCTCGCCGAGGATTGGCGGTACGGAAAGGGGCCGTACTCTCGCGCCAACCCTCCGCCCGTCGTAAGTTCTTTCTTCTTTTCTTCCTTTGGTAGCCGGCCTCATGATAGCCGGCCTCTGATCTGTCGGTTTGCCCCTAGCAGAACCCTCTCCTTCCGCCAATGACTAGGGCCACAGGGATAGAGCGCCAGCTCGTCCTTGACCGCACAGTGGACGACGCCGACGACCCGGACTTGGGAGCGGCCGCCATGGAAGACGCCATCGTGGGGGAAAGCGGCAAGGCCGGAGGCGCGGGGCTCACGGCCGGCTTCGAGGACTGGCCGGATGATGTCGAGGTCGAAGTCGCCCCGCGCCGCCAGCCGGCGCCTGATCATCAAGGCGCGAGCTCGTCCGCTGCGCTGGCTGTTGGCGGCGGTGCCCAGAAGTGCCGGGCCGTATCGATCCTCTTCGGCAGCCGGCCGAAGAAGTCCAAGGCTTCCACGGCGGCGACCAAGCGAGATGAGGCGGCCGCGAAGGCGGCCCGCTTCCGCAAGGCGGTGAAGCAGCCGCATGCGATCTCAACGTAAGTCGTCGAATGCTTGGATACATATTTTTTGTTGTTCTTTTCGATTGAAAACTCTTCTAAACCTTTCTTTGCTCGCCGGACAGGGCGCCACTTTCCCTTGAGCGGGGTCCGGGCGGCTCCGTAGTCGGGCCGACTGGAGGGTCCTCAGGCTCCTTCCACGTGGATCCCCGCGCCGACCTCAGGGAGGCCACGGAGCGGAACGCACGAGAGGTGCGGGAGGAGCGGGAGGCGACGGAGCGAAGGGCCGCCCAGGCGACGAAGGAGCAGGCCGATGTAGCAGCCAAGGCCTGGGCGGAGGCGGCAGCTGCGGAGACGGAGGCGGAGGCTTCGCACAACCAACCTCCGCTGCTAGCCATTCCCCTCCGCGCCGTGGCCCCCAACATTCCTGTGCCTCCGCTGGAGGAGGTCGACCAAGAACCGCCGGTGATGGAGCGGAGGGAGGACTCCGTGATCTTCGTGGAGAGGGCGCCGCCGGCAGCGCCAACCGGAGCGGGCCAAGGCGGCCAGTCGGCTGCGGCGCCAGAGCAGCCGGCTGGGGGTGAGTCGGACGCAGGAGCCGGTCTCGAGGTGCAGCCGGCAATGCGCCAGCGTGCAGGGGGAGGCACCGCTGCGCCGGAGCCGCACCGAGCTACGGGTGCTAGCCAGACGGCGAAGGCCTTGGAGGCGGCCAGCACCGGCACATCCGAGTGGACTCCCAGCGGCTGGACAGGCGAGCAGAATGTGGCGGCCCAAGAGGTTCAGAACCGGTTTCAGGCCCAAGCCGCCTCACTGCAGCAATACACCCAGGAGTTCCTTGCGACGCGGGCCGTCATCCGGGTGAGTCTTCTATCTTTGGTTGCTTTGTTCTCTTGATTTCTTCCATGGGGGCGCGTCAGCGCACCCACTAGGTGTAGTCCCCGAGATTCGGGCCGACTGCTGAGCAGTCGGGTCGGATCTTCCTTGACGACTACCTTATTCTTGCCTCCTGTCTAATCTTCCAGGAGTATCATAACCTCCGTGCTGCCTCCTTCAACTCCCAGGCTCAGGAGCTGGGTCCGAGAACCGAAGACCTGATCAGCAGCCGGAGTACGTACTTGGTTTCGTTCATCTCCTGTGGGGGCGCGTTAGTGCACCCACTAGGTGTAGTCCCCGAGATCCGGACTGACTGCTGAGCAGTCGGGTCGGATCTTTCCTGATGACTTCACCTTACTGGTTTTTCTTTTGTCTTTCGTGCTTGCAGAAGCCAATTCCGACTTAAGGGGGCAGCTCAGCGATGCGCAGGCCGCCCTTCGTGCCAAGGAAACCGAGTACGACGCCTTGGTCCTGGAGCGTGACCGCCTGGCCAAGAAGCTGGCTGACCAGGAGGAGAGCCACAAGGCGGCTCTGAAGAAGGTGCAGGATAACGAAGCCGCCCTGAAGGCCGAGTTCGAGACTGAAGCGGCGGGCTAGGCTGAGACCAGGCAAGCGCTGAATGAAGGCTTCGGGCGTATTGAGGATTTGATCGACGGTAAGCCGCCTTCCTCGCTCCTTGCCTGCCCCTTGCTGCCTGACTTGTGTTCTGACTTGAGCTACTTTTTATTCTCTGTGCAGACTACTTTCCTGGCTACTCCGTCTTCGCCGCCCAAACCATCGAGGCCCATCACGAAGCGCGCCGGCAGGCGGGGGCTGAAGTCGCGCCGGACGTGAGTCGGTCGCTCGAAGAGCAACTCTTGGCGGTCCAAGCGCGGCTGCAACCGGCTCATCGTATGCTCCGCCGCCTCCAGCGCGTCGGAGCGCAGGTGTTGGCCGCCCTCTGGCCAAGCGAGACGATTCCCCGCACCCCGAGTCGGACTGCCGACTGGCTGGAGGTTGCGGTTGGCCGCTTCGAGGCCTGGAAGGCTTCGGCGGCCCGGCTTGGAGCTAGGCGGGCGCTGGAGTTCGTCCGAGCTTGGTATCCGGGGCTGAACCTGGACCAGCTGCACACCTGGCGGCTGGAGGCCGACGAAGAGCTAGCGGAGGTGCGGCCGGCTATCGCTCAGCACGCATCGACAATCGCCGAGTGTACTGACATCAGCGTCTTCGCTCCCGAGATTAATGATGACGGCGTTGCCCAGCCGGAGGAGTGGTTCGGGCTGGACCCGGCGGCGGGTGAAGACTCGGCAGAAGAGATCGCTTGCAGCGACGAAGGCGAAGACGACGAAGGAGAGGAAAGCGAAGACGTCGAGCCGGCCGGTGGAATAGCCAGCCAGCCTCAGCCTGACCGTGCCTCCAGCAATGAGGCGCGCGCAAGCGCGCCTTCTGCGGGAGGCGGTGATCATGCCAAGGTTCGCCAGCCGGCCACTCCTCCAGCCAGCACTGCCGTCTCCACCGACCTGCCCGGCTCGTCAGTCACTCCGCTGGCTTAATCTGCCGTCCTTGTTTTTTCCTGCTTGTTGCCTTCTGAACAATTTTATTAAGCTTCCACAGTTCCACCCACTGGGGGTGTATCCAAACTATGTTGAATGCTGGCCTTTTGAAGGTCTTTTATGTAAATATTATCGTGTGCATGTTTGGTTTCCATTCACGTATGCTTTTTATCCTTAGGCTGTTTCCTTTGCTGCCTTCCCCTTCTGGGAAGGCAAGTACTCGAGCTTTCTTAGATTGGAGCGAGGTGAATGGAAGCCGGCCGGCCGGCTACTCTGGTAGCCGGTCGGCGGTGGGAGAAAAACCGGCTTTTGTTATATTAGTCCGTTAGTCCCTAGCCGTTTTTCGTGTGGGCACCCGTTCCTGCCCTTAACTCTTGCCAGCCGGACATCCGGTTCTTCGAACTGCGACTTTTGGCAAGAGAAGGCTTGGGAGCCGGCACACTACTTGTTTGACTGCGGGTAGGACTCCTAATATAACTCCAGGCAGCCAGTCCCCGGGCCGACTAGTCGAACCCGGTGCCGGACGAAAAAAAGTGAATGCAATGACAAGGCCATAAGCATGATACTTTTCATTTATAGATAAAAGATGGCAGTCCCCGAGCTCTCCTCGGGGGCCCTATTGTCTCGTACTTAGTACGAAAGTTAGCGTGATACATACTGCATTTCAACTGTAAAACCTTCGGAGGAGGTTGGCGTTCCATGGTCGTTCCGACTCCTTGCCAGAGTCGTCTCTCTTTCGTGCCTTCGGCTTCTGCGCGTCGATCAGGTAGTAGGAGTCATTGCCTAAGGCTCTGCTGATGACGAAGGGGCCTTCCCAAGGGGCCGAGAGCTTGTGCTGGCCGGCTGTTCGCTGGATCAGCCGGAGCACAAGATCGCCCTCTTGGAAGGATCTTGGCTTGACCTTCCGGCTGTGGTAGCGGCGCAGGCCCTGCTGATAGATGGCGGACCGGCTGAGGGCTAACAGCCGGCCTTCTTCCAGCAGGTCGGCGCCGTCTTCTCGTGCTTACTTGGGCTCCGCTTCCGTGTACATGGTTACCCGAGGCGAGTCGAACTCGATGTCAGTTGGGATGACCGCCTCGACACCATACACGAGGAAGAAAGGGGTGAAGCCGGTTGACTTGTTTGGTGTAGTGCGCAGACTCCAGAGGATAGCCGGCAACTCATCGAGCCAACAGCCGGCTGAACGCTCCAGTGGTACGATTAGTCGGGGCTTGATGCCGGAAAGGATGAGGCCGTTGGCTCGCTCGACCTGGCCGTTTGACTGCGGGTGGGCGACGGATGCTAGATCCAACCGGATGCCTTGCGTCGCGTAGAAACGTGCCAAGGCTCCCTTGGCGAAATTCGTGCCATTGTCGGTGATGATGCTGTGTGGCATGCCGTACCGAGTTGTTATATCTGCGATAAATGTGATGGCAGTCGGCCCATTCAGCTTCTTGATCAGCTTTGCTTCAATCCATTTGGTGAATTTGTCCATGGCGACAAGCAGATGTGTCATGCCGCCGCGCGCCGTCTTGAATGGGCCCACCATGTCTAGTCCCCAAACGGCGAAGGGCCAAGTGAGGGGAATGGTCTTGAGTACTGAAGCCGGCATGTGTTGCTTGGAGCTGAAGAGTTGGCACCCTTTGCAATGTTTAACTAACTCCTTGGCGTCATCCAAAGCAGTCGGCCAAAAGAAACCATGGCGGAAGGCTTTGGCGACGAGTGATCTTGAGGCCGCATAGTGGCCGCATTCTCCTTGGTGGATGTCTCTGAGGATTGCAATGCCCTTCTCTTGCTCAATGCATCGCTGGAGGACTCCAGTGATGCTGCGCTTGACGAGTTCTCTGTTGACGATTGTGTATGCTTCGACTCAGCATTGGACCTGTCTTGCCTCTACTTTGTCAGCCGGCAAATCTTGGTTTATTAGGAAGTCGAGGATGGATTGAGCCCATGACGGAGCTGTGACTTCTTCTATTGCCAAAACGGCTACTGCGACCAGGGCGGGCAGGCTGGGCGGGGAAATGCTGGAGTCGGCCGCCGTCTGTTGTGTTGGTGTAGTCTCCGGGCCGACTACCGCAGTCCCCGAGCCGGGTGAGGCAGTCCCCGGGTCGGGCGTAACTACGGAAGTCCCCGAGCCGCCTGCTGATACCCCCTGGCCGACTATCGAAGTCCCCGGGCCACCTGCTTGGTTCTTCGAGCCGGACCCGGCCGCGTCGGGGTCAGGCGGCACGAAGATGGAATCGGACTCTGGAGACGGCTTGATAGACGGCTTGAGGAGGCATTGTAGAGAGATGCCGGTTGGTATTGTTTGCCGAGTGGAGCCTATTCGAGCCAGAGCATCAGCTGGCTCGTTGTCGGCTCGCGGTACGTGGAGGAACTCGCATCCTTCAAAATACCCACTGATCTGTTGAACGAGGAAGCGGTAGCTTGCCATATTTGCGTCCTTGGCATCCCAGTCGCCGGATGATTGCTGGACCACCAAGTCCGAGTCGCCATAACATAGGATCCGGCGAATGCCGAGCTCTTTGGCAAGCCGGAGCCCGTGTATGAGCGCCTCGTACTCGTCTACATTGTTGGAGGCGGCAAAGTGGATTTGCAGCGTGTATCTGAGCTTGTCGCCTTTGGGAGAGGTGAGGACGATGCCGGCTCCCAAGCCGGTGCGCATCTTGGACCCATCGAAGTGCATGCGCCAATGAGTGGAGTCGGGAGCCGGCGGCAGGTACTGGGTCTCGGCCCAGTCGACGAGGAAGTCGGCCAATGCTTGGGATCGCGTAATGGGCCAGCTCGATGGCCCATTTCGCCACCCGGCCAGATGCATCCCGGCTGCCTATGATCTCGGCCAGCGGGGTGGTGCATACAACCGTGATGGGATGCTCTTGGAAGTAGGGCTTCAGCTTCTTGGCGGCGAAGTACACGCCGTAGCACATCTTCTGGTAGTGCGGGTAGTTCTGCTTCGAGGTAGACAGCACCTCGCTCAAATGGTACACCGGCCTCTGGACCGGCTGGGCTCGACCCTCTTCTGGGCGTTGGACTACGATGACGATGCTGACCACCCGGCTGGTTGCGGCAATGTAGAGGAGCATGGGCTCTTTCTCAGCCGGCGCTGCCAGGACTGGCGGTGTGGCCAGCATCTTCTTCAGCTTGTGGAAAGCTTGGTCAGCTTGGTTATTCCACTCGAAGTGAGTGGTCTTCTTCATGAGGGGGTAGAGGGGGAGAGCTTTCTCTCCGAGCCGGCTGATGAAGCGGTTTAGGGAGGCCAAGCACCCGGTGAACTTCTGGATGTCTCGAAGCTTGGTGGGAATCGCCATTCTCTCAATGGCCTTGATCTTTACCGGGTTGCATTCAATGCCGCGTTCGGAGACCAGGAAGCCTAGGAGCTGGCCGGCTGGCACTCCGAACACGCATTTCTCGGGGTTAAGCTTGATTTGGAACCGGCGTTGGTTCTCAAATGTTTCCTTGAGGTCTTCCAGCAAGGTGCCGCGCTTCTCCGTCTTCACCACAATGTCGTCTACGTAGATGTGGGCATTTCTGCCGAGTTGCTTGAGGAGGCACTTCTGCATGCAACGCTGAAAAGTGGCACCGGCATTTCTCAAGCCGAATGTCATAGTCAGGTAGCAGAAGGCTCCGAATGGCGTGATGAAGGCGGTCTTCAGGCGGTCTGCCGAATCTAACTTTATCTGGTGATACCCTGAGTAAGCATCCAAGAAACTCAACAGCTTGCATCCGGCCGTGGAGTCTATCACTTGGTCAATCCTTGGTAGGGCAAAGGGATCTTTGGGGCAGGCCTTGTTGAGGCTCGTGTAGTCTACACACATGCGCCAGTTGTTGTTCTTATTTAGCACGAGGACCGGGTTGGCGAGCCACTCTGGAAAGAAAACTTCCATAATGAAGCCGGCTGCCAGAAGCCGGGCTATCTCCTCTCCCACAATCCTGCGTTTCTCCTCCGACAGTCGGCGGAGGGGTTGTTTGACTGGCTTTGCATCTTCTCGGACGTGTAGTTTGTGCTCGGTGAATTCCTTCGGAATGCCTGGCATGTCCTTGGGGGACCATGCAAAGATGTTCCGATTCTCACAGAGGAAATCGGTGAGCTCGCCTTCCTATTTGCTGTTTAGGTTTGCCCCGATGACGGCAAACCTCTCTGGGTGCTCGGGGTCAAGAGGTATCTTCTTCGTCTCCTTGGCCGGCTGGAAAGATCCTTGAGCATCATGCTCCTTGGGATCGGGGGACAAGGCCGACTGCTTGCCGGCTATGGCCACGACTCGGTCCAACATCTTCTTTTCTTCGGCAATCACAAGGGACTCGACCAGCCGGCTGCTGGCCGCTGCGCACTCAGAGGACTTCTTGTAATCGCCGGCTACGGTGATGACGCCTTTGGTGCTTGGTATCTTCATCTTGAGGTATGCATAGTGGGGAACTGCCATGAATTTGGCCAAGGCAGGTCGGCCAAGCAATGCATGGTAAGGGCTCTCCAGGTCCACCACTTCAAACCAGATCGCTTCCCGGCGGAAATGCTCCTTGTCCCCAAAAAGTACATCAATCTTGATCTTGCCAATGGGGGCAAAGGACAGGCCGGGTACGATGCCATGGAACACTGTCCGAGTAGGCATGAGTTGCTTTGTCTTGACGTTCAGCTTCTCCAGGGTGTCGTGGTACAAGATGTTGATGCTGCTCCCGCCGTCTATTAACACACGGGAGAAGCGGGCGACGCGTCTACCGTTGCAAGGGTGGCATCCAGAACCAACGCATAAGAGCCGGGAGATGGCATCACCTCTGGGTGGTCGGCCCGGCTCCAGCTGATAGGTTTTTCTGACCAGTGCATGTGCTCGGCGGGGTTGGCAGCAACCATGCTGACTTCCTGGTTCTCTCGGCGTTTGCTATGCCGGTCTTCAGGCTGGCTTGTAAAGACAATATAGGCGGCATGCTCGTCGGGGAACTCATCATGCACGGCTCCGACTGCGGGCCGAGCGGCCGGCGGCGGCGGAACCGGAGGCGGCGGGCCGGCAGGCGGAGGCGGCACAAGCCCTTCACCTTTGGAGATTTGGGTGAGCCAATGGCACTTCCGGGTTGTGTGGTTGGACGGCTTCGCGTCGCTGTGGAACTTGCACGGGGCGTCGAGAGTTTGCTCGTAGGAGAAGGCCGGCTGCCAAGCCGGCCTGCCGCCCTTGGGTTTCTTGGGCGCGGGCCGCCCTTCGGGCGGCACGTCTTCGACTGTGGCCACCTGCCGACTGGCGGGAGGCGGCGCGGGGCCCTTGCGCTTGTGGTCGCTCGAGTGTGGGCGTCGGCCGGAATCCCCAGCCGGCGTCTTGGGCGCCGGGTTGAGTACTTTTCCGGACGCGTCTACCCGGAGCTCGGTCTTCATTGAGGAGTCAGCGGTGGCGTACTTGTCCGCTATGTCCAGAAGCTCGTCGAGGGTAGTAGGCTCGTCGCAGAGAAGCTTGTGCTTGAGGAGGGTGCCTTCTCGGCACCCGGCTGTGAAGTATTCTATGGCTTGCACCTCGTGCACCCCTTCGCAAGAGTTACGGAGCTCGGCCCAACGCGTGAGGTAGTCGCGAGTGGACTCGGCGGGGCCTTGTACGCACAAGGAGAGCTGTCTGGGCTTGGGAGCCCGATTGTAGGTGCTGGTGAAGTTGCGGACGAAAGTTTCTATGAAATCTAGCCAGCTGTTGATGCTGTGTGGTTTGAGGCTGTTGAGCCAGGTCCGCGCCGTGCCTTGCAGCATGAGGGGCACGTACTTCACGGCAACCCGCCAGTTGCCGTTGGCTATGCTAACCGCCGTGGAGTAGTCGATCGACCAATCTTCCGGCTTCACGGAGCCGTTGTACTTGCGCGTGTCTCTTGGGAGCGAGAACCCTTTGGGGAAGGGCTCGTCGCGGATGCCGGGGCTGAAGCAAAGCGGACCGACATCTTCTTCTTCTTCCAGTGCCAGGGATCGCGCCAGGCGGTCGATCCGATGGCGGGCGTCGTTTTCGCCGACTCCTTCGCGGCGACCTAGTCGGCCGCTGAGAGTCGGATGCGCCACAGGCGGAGGGGTGGGATATCTCTCTCCACGGGGCCGAGGCGGAGGCGGGTTGCCCTGCACTCCACGGGCCGAGGGTGGCCTTCTGCGTCTCGCTCGATGGAGACCCGGGTTTGGCTTCGGCTGACAGCCGGCTCTTTCTCGCGCCGCGCGCGGGTTTTACCCGTAGTCGGCGTCCAGGACGTCGCGCCGTGATCTCGGCGCGGGGGATGGCTTTCCGCGCGGGCACCGGCTTCGTGCCGCTGCGTGGCTGCATTGATCAGCTGCTGGATGCGTCGGGTCATGTGGGGGAGTTCTTCGGCCCCCAGTCCGTCTAGCTCGTCTACGGCCGCCTGGGCAGCGCGCAGGTTCTCGAGTGGAGTAGCGTAAACTGGGCGGTCGACTCCTAGCGTATCGGTGACGACAGCGCCACGCTGTCTGACAACGCCAGCCCGGATAGGCCTGCCTAGGGGCGGCGTGCCAAAGGCGGCGCG
Source organism: Triticum dicoccoides (assembly GCF_002162155.2). NCBI lineage: Eukaryota > Viridiplantae > Streptophyta > Magnoliopsida > Poales > Poaceae > Triticum > Triticum dicoccoides. Next base: position 366,850,200 of record NC_041392.1, read on the forward strand.
GTCGGCCTCGCGTCGGTGGGCCTCAGTGAGGCGTCTCATGGAAACTAACTTCCGGCCCTCCGCGAGGAGGGCAAGGCGGCGAGCCTCCAGTGCTTCAGCGTTGCATCGGCCGGGAGGGGGAGGGACAAGTCGTGGACCGCCGCGTGCGGGGCGTCGTGGGCGCTTTCGTCAGATGCGCCACCGTGGCCGATGACCATCACCTCGGTGGTGACAGCGTCGCAGCCATCGGCCCGGGGAAGCGGGTCATTGTAGATCATGACGTTGGTGGGGAAGGTGTCGAATGAGGCCGTGTCGGAGTCGACAGGCATCGGTTCGGTGGAGCCAACCGACTCCAAGTCCACAGCAGGCTCGCCGGAGACATGGAGCCGGCCGAGGAGGTTGACGAGGTGGTCGGTGCCCGCGTCGGAGGCGAGCTCATCGGAGATGAGGGTCTTGTCGAGGAGATCAGCGAGGCTGCTCGCTGCGCAGGCGTTGGTGACGCCTTGCAGCGCGTAGTGGCAAGCGCCATCGGGCATGCTGGGCTGGCTACGCTCGCGACGGAGGAAAAGGGTTCCCGTCCAGAACAGGTCTCCGGACGACGGTGCACCTGGCCCCATGGTGGGCGCCAAATGTCGGGTGGTAGGTGCGACATATGCCAACGGGTGGCTTATCATTGTGGGAGCCAGTAAAACATCGCCGGTGCCTGGAAACGGGATGAGGCGAAGACATGCACGCCGACGAATCTTACCCAGCTTCGGGGCTCTCCGTGGAGATAACACCCCTACTGCTGCTCTGCGGGGTCTCCGCATGATCACTAGATGAACAAGTAGCTACACGATGCTCCTTGAGGTGTTTGGCGAGAGGAGGAAGAAGGGCTCTGCTTGCTCTCTTCTCCTCCCTACGTGGTGTCTAAAACTAGCAGGGATTTCCCCTTTGCATGGGTGTCCCGGGGGGTTTATATAGGCCTACCCCCCGGGGGCACAATGGTAATCCGGCTGGGCGTGGGGCCCAGCCGTCTGTGTCTTTGCTTTCCGGCTTCTGCGCCGGCTGCTGGGGCCCGCCGGCTACCGGCTCCTTGGTCGATAGGCAGGCCCCACTGTCTAGGGCCTTGTCGGTGGCTGGTTACTGTTGCTCAATCTTGATGACGAGGGCTTCGCCGAGGTAAGCGTGGCTACAGTGTTGCCGTCCGGCGGGTGACCACTGTAGCCTCACCGCGTCTTGTCTCCTTAATGGGGCGTCTCCTTTGAGGGGGTGGCAAGCCGGCTGGAGAGAGCCGGCTCCGTCTTGGGCCGACTGGGGGAGGCCAGGCCGCCTTCGGGTGTCTCTCTGCCCGAAGGGGCCCACCGCCCGTGGGCCGTACTGGTAGCCCGTCGTGGATGACATCAGGGTCAACGTGGCAACAGTGCTGCACCGGACGGGTCATGGCCGCCCGTACGGCGCACTGTGCCAGGCGCGCTCCGGGATTCGGGGGTGGCAGTCTTCACTGTAGCCACGCCCCGTCACATCGCCGTTATGTGGATGCAGACTTTGAGGGTACGGTCTTGACCGCTTTATGGGAGCCGGCTCCTTGGAGTCGGCCTTCTCGCAGCCGGCTCCTCGGAGCCGGCCCTCCCGCGGCTTTCTGCATGAGGGCTGAAGTCAGGCCGCCTTCCGATAGCCGGCCTGGGAGACAGCCGGCCAGGGGAAGGCCGCCCCATGTCTTGGATTCTTGAGAGCCAGATCGGCTCGTAATTTTTCCAGAAAGGCCAGGGGGAGCCGGCTAGGCTACCCGTGGTCACTTACTCCAACAATCTCATTGCATCATTTTTATTTGAGCTCATCTTGATGCCCGAAATGCTGTTGGAAGAGGGATATGTGATGATTATGTCAGATCTGTTTCAGCAATTGGCCTTTTGTCATTTTTGCCATGATTAATGTGTGCATGCTATGATCATGAGCTCTACATGTGTTTTATAGAATGCCGTGTTATCTTTACAGGGGTGTATGCCATGTATTTTTGGGACCTTTGTGGTGACTAGCACAAGCATGCAAAGTAGCTTACTCGGTGATGCTGATTTCAGGACTTAGAATTTCACCAAGTCCTTGTCCTGATTTTATTGTTATGCCATATGTTCAACTTGTTTCCTAGTGATCCGTGCCTCTTTTGAGGATGATCAGTAAGGATGTTTTGTTAATATTGTGGTGCTCTATCCATCCATGTCTTTGTTTCAAATTATGGAGCACCCTAACTTGAGTCAATCGAGCTCTACTTTTGCTATAAAATGTTCCTGGCAGATTGTTAACATGTTTAGCGATTTTGCCGAGGTTGTTGCTATTGATCCGTGCATGCTATGTTGTTGTTCTTGCCATGTCTAGCTTCTATGCCATGTCTTCTTGATGGGTGTATGCTTAGATTGTCATGCCATGCTCTGTAGTGAGTGCATCAAGCTCGTAAACATGCCTACTCGTTAACTGTTTTGCATGCTCCAGTTTTTCACCAAGTCTGAATCTGTTTATGTTTTTGCTATGTTCACATGCTTGCAATTGTATTTTTTTGATCCCTTTTGGCTCATAGTCACTAAGGGACTTTTGTTATGTGCTTAGAGTAGCTTCATGTCATGCCTTGCTTTGCGATGATATGTTCCTGTAGCATGTAGTTTTCATGCTCTAAAGATTGCTTCCTGATGATAAATTCCAGACTTGTGTTAATTTCACTAAGTCTGAAACCTGTTATCATTTGCTCTGTTGCCATGCTTGTTTGAACCTGTTAATGGATGAATTAGCCTTAGCTCAGTGTTCATCTTTTGTCAAGCATCATGAGTGAATCCCTGCCATGTATTTTGTTGTCATGTTTGAGTGCTGTAGCATATTTATCTTGATGCATTTAGAAGGCTACTTGCTGTTAATCGCAGACCGGTGCCATATTTGTTTTGCTTGCCATTTCCAAACCGTGCATCTGATTCCGGTGATCTTTATATCGATTTCGACCGAAATCACCTCACCTTTCTAGTGACACTCTTGTATTTCCAAGTTGAGGCCAGGTTCAATCATTCCTTGTCAAATCTTGCATATGCACCGCATACCGCATCCCGCATATCATACCATGTTCATGTGTTGTTTGTTTACTATGTTGTGTGCTTCTTTCCGGTGTTGCTTCTTCGGGTTGGTTCCGATAACGTCGCGTTTGTGAGGACCCGTTCGACTACGCCCGTTTGTCTTCTTGATGGACTCGTTCTTCTTCCTTGCGGTATTTCAGGCAAGATGACCATACCCTCGAAATCACTTCTATCTTTGCTTGCTAGTTGCTCGCTCTTTTGCTATGCCTATGCTGCGATACCTACCACTTGCTTATCATGCCTCCCATATTGTTAAACCAAGCCTCTAACCCACCTTGTCCTAGCAAACCATTGTTTGGCTATGTTACCGCTTTGCTCAGCCCCTCTTATAGCATTGTTAGCTGCATGTGAAGTTTGGAGCTTGTTCCTTGTTGGAACATGGATATTTTGTTGGGATGTCACAATATCTCTTATTTAATTAATGCATCTATATACTTGGTAAAGGGTGGAAGGCTTGGCCTTATGCCTGGTGTTTTGTTCCACTCTTGCTGCCCTAGTTTCCGTCATATTGGTGTTATGTTCCCGGATTTTGCGTTCCTTACACGGTTGGGTCATAATGGGAACCCCTTGACAGTTCGCCTTGAATAAAACTCCTCCAGCAATGCCCAAAATTGTTACCATTCGCCACCTAGCCTTTTTTCCCTTGGGTTCTGCAGACTCAAGGGTCATCTTTATTTAAACCCCCCTGGGCCAGTGCTCCTCTGAGTGTTGGTCCGACCGAGTAGACTGCGGGGCCACCTCGGGGCAACTTGAGGGTTGGTTTTACTCATAGGATGTCTCATCTGAGTGTGCCCTGAGAACGAGATATGTGCAGCTCCTATCGGGATTTGTCGGCACATTCGGGCGGTGTTGCTGGACTTGTTTGACCATTGTCGAGGATGTCTTGTAACCGGGATGCCGAGTCTGATCGGATTGTCTTGGGAGAAGGAATATCCTTCGTTGACCGTGAGAGCTTGTGATGGGATAAGTTGGGACTCCCCTGCAGGGATTTGAACTTTTGAAAGCCGTGCCCGCGGTTATGGGCAGATGGGAATTTGTTAATGTCCAGTTGTAGAAAACCTAAAGTTTATCTTAATTAAAATGCACCAACCGCGTGTGTAACCGTGATGGTCTCTTCTCGGCGGAGTCCGGGAAGTGAACACGGTGTTGGAGTTATGCTTGATGTAGGTTGTTCTAGGATCACTTCTTGATCATAGTTTTATCGACCGTGCCTTGCCTTCTCTTCTCACTCTCATTTTCGTATGTTAGCCACCATATATGCTAGTCGCTTGCTGCAGCTCCACCTCATACCTTTACCTTACCTATAAGCTTAAATAGTCTTGATCGCGAGGGTGTGAGATTGCTGAGTCCCCGTGACTCACAGATACTTTCAAAACCAGCTTGCAGGTGCCGTTGAACCGAGCAGGTTGACACAACCAAGCTCAAGGAGGAGCTTGATGAAGATCTTGTCCTTTGTGTTGCTTCGTTCTAGTTGTTCAGTAGTGGAGCCTAGTTGGGGTCGATCGGGGATCTGTGTAGCATTTGGGGTAGTCTTCTTTCATTTTGGTTCCGTAGTCGGACCTTGAGTGTATCTGGATGATGCAATGCTTTATTCATGTATTGTGTGAAGTGGCGATTGTAAGCCAACTATGTATCCTTTTCCCCTTATTGTATTACATGGGTTGTTGTGAAGATTACCTCACTTGCGACATTGCTTTCAATGCGTTTATGCCTCTAAGTCGTGCTTCGACACGTGGGAGATATAGCCGCATCGAGGGTGTTACATTGAGCTCCTTCAAATTCTTCATCCTTCTTTTCCAAGGCCTGCTTCATGGTGTCTAAAGAAATAATATTCCCGAGTCGTGCTTGAAGTTAACAGTTTTCATTATGCACATCTGTTTGAGTGAAACCACTCAGCTCAAAGGATGGAAGAAAAGAATAACCATGCACTCAGTCAATAGGATTTACCTCCCATGGTCTTCGCCTCCGTCTGAGCGCGCTCCAAGTTCCTTTTGGTCAATTCCAAGTCCAGTTAGAGTTGGGTCTTCTCCTTCTCCAATGCAGCATACTGAGTCCCGAGCTCACAAGTTTTCTGAAGTCAACGAAGAATCGATTCAGTCGACAATGATAAAGAGTTTCAGTTATTCCTGTGCTTCCAAGTGGAGAGGAGCAAATCCAGTTGCTACAAACAAAAGCATTCTAAGACCCCTGCCGAATCAGACATTCGACATCGGTCTCAGGGACTACACCTAGTGGGTGCACTCAGCGTGCTCCCACTGGATTCATTTCCCACTCGGCTTCAGCCCGACTGGCCCGAGTGGAAGAAGAAAAAAACATGTTCATTAAGACCCCCGTTGAATCAAACATCCGACGGCGGTCTCGGGGACTACACCCAGTGGGTGCGCTTAGCGTGCCCCCACTGGTTACATTTCCCACTCGGCACAGCCTGGCCGGTCCGAGTGGAGAGCTACAGGAAAAAATGTATTGGACCCCCACTGAATCAGACATTCGACAACGGTCTAGGGGACTACACCTAGTGGGTGCACTCAGCATGCCCCCACTGGATCAATTCCCACTCGGGAAGGCCTGACCGGCTCGAGTGGAGAGCTACAGATTGAAAAACTACGAGCAAAACAATTCTGACGTCCTGAGTCAAAGGAAACACCAAGTGGGTGTACAGAGTCAAGATAGGACGGAGAAAACCCAATCGGAAATCAACTTACAATTGCACTTACTCAGACATTCGCCTGAAGAGCCGTACTGGCGTCATAAGCCGTCTTGTTGGCCTCGTACACTCCCTTCATCTGCTGCATCATCAAGTCAGCTTTAAGCATAGCTTCCTTGCTAGTCTGGTCCTCTGGGACATGATGTGGAGTGAACACGCTTGACGCAGGAGTCGGCGGCGCAGCTGGAGGGATCAACACTTGAGGTTGTCTAGTCGGACCCAAAGCAGGAGCAGTCGACACTAAAGGTGAAGTAGTCGACAAAGGAGCAGCAAAGATAGCACCAGCACGAGACAAACCACCTGGCTATTGAAGATCAACTTCAGGCGGCGCATGAGACGTTTGGCCCTAAGGCACTCTCCTAGTGAAGCTTCGGGAGGTGGTCGAGGTCCTACCTTCTCCTCCTGTGCTCTTTTGAGGCTCGTCTTCCTCATCATCTGCGAGGTGGATGACGTCCGTTGGTTCTGCAGTCACTCGACAGTGAAAACTTAGTCAACCATCTGGTGAATTAGTGAGACAGAGCATAATATAAGTCGATCATACCTGGACAAGATGTGGCTGCGTCTGTGGTACCCATCTCTGCATGTTCGTCGTCGATCTGCATGGGAGACGTTGTAGAAATGGCGGCTCTCGCATTCGAATTCCATTGGGTCAGTAAAGCAATGAAGGTCCACAGCAATGAAGAAAGGAAAGGTGCAAAGGGCACTCACGTTGAAGCAATGGGCACGGCGACCTTGACCCTGGGTAAGGCCTTTCGAGGCTTCGGTGGGACAGTCTTGAGCTGCTTCGTAGTCTTCTCAATCGGGTCAGGGGTAGCCGTCCGAGTGCGCTTGGGGTTCCTGACATTCGACGCCGGAGCCTTGCTCTGGCCAACACTTAGATCTTGGTTTGCCTTGGTATGACGCTCAGTGTGGGGAGGTGACTCGACTTCCTCACCATTGTCAGAGTCATCGCTGTCGTCCTCACTGTTGTCAACATAATCAATGTCAGTACTTCCACCCTCACTCTCCATTCCTTCAGCTGGCTGTTCCCCATTTGGCACGGGCGAATACATCTTCGTGAATGCCTGTAGAGCACAAACATAAAACTCAGTCGGTTCTCAACATAGTTGCGTATTGGAAACAAAAGGTAAAACACTCAACACGTTATGTCCCACCTCCACTGGAAGGTGCTTGGCGTCGAAGGGCAGAATTCGTTTGGATCCACGCGGGTTCTCACAGGCTTCGGTGATGCTCCTCAGCCACTGTGCCACGGTCTCCTCCTTGACTTCCTCTGGGTGGGTCCGAGCGGTGTTGTCTGCACCTGAATATAACCACATGGGGTGGTCGCGTGCTTGCAGAGGTTGGATGCGTCGACTGAGGAACACCTCCAACAGATCCAAGCCCGTCACCTCGCCCCGAGTCAACCAACTACATCTTCAACTAAGATCCCCACCTCAGCTTTCTCCTCCTCGTCCATAGTCAGTGAGCGGGGAGCATTCAGCCTGGCCAGCGAGAAAGGGGGAACTCCAGTCGACAAACCAGGAGTCGGAACGTGAGCGTAGTAAAACCGGGCTGACTTCCAACCCCTAACCGAGTCAGGAAAGGTCATTGTGGGGAACGCACTCCAGCCTCCCATCTGGACACCTAAACCCCACACAGCTGGATCACGTGCGTCCTATCGTCTTTCGGATTGGCTTTCTTAACCGACTGGGATCGGCAGGTGAAGATGTGTTTGAACAAGCCCTAGTGAGGAGGGCAACCCAAGAAGTTTTTGCACATCGAAACGAAGGCGTCAAGATACGATATTGCATTCGGAGGAACATGATGGATTTGTGAGCTAAGGAAATTCAAGAAACCACAGAAAAACTGATGAGGGGGCAAAGCGAAACCTCTCTCCACGTGCGTGAGGAGGAGGATCCGCTCTGCGGAGCACAGCGCAGGCTCGACCTCTCCCTCCGGCAGTCTCCAAGATCCGTGGGCTAGCAAACCAGCGATGGTGGCCCCCTCGAGATCTTCCGTCGTGACCATCGAGGGCAGCCAGTCACCTTGGATCCATCCGGGTGGTAGCGCGGCCCGAGAGGTTGACACCTTCTTCCCCTTGGCCGCCTTCTTCGCATGCTCCAGCTTTGTCGTCTTGTCTTTCACCATCTCCACGGTGGTTGACAGAGCCGAGTGGGGCGGCGCAGCGCTGGGGCATGAGCTTCGGTGATGCTCCTCAGCCACTGTGCCATAGTCTCCTCCTTGACTTCCTCTGGGTGGGTCCGAGCGGTGTCATCTGCACCTGAATATAACCACATGGGGTGGGCGCATGCTTGTGGAGGCTGGATCCGTCGACTGAGGAACATGTCCAACAGATCCAAGCCCGTCACCCTGCCCGAGTCAACTCAACTACATCTTCAACTAAGATCCCCACCTTAGCTTTCCCCTCCTCGTCCATAGTCAGTGAGCGGGGAGCATTGAGTCTGGCCAGTGAGAAAGGGGGAAGTCCAGTCAACAAACCAGGAGTCGGAACGTCAACGCAGTAAAACCAGGTCGACTGCCAACCCCTAACTGACTCAGAAAGGTCATTGTGTGGAATGCACTCCAACCTCTCATCTGGACACCTAAACCCCCACACAGCTGGATCACGTGCGTCCTCGCGTCTTTTGGATTGTCTTTCTTAACCGATTGGGATCGGCAGGTGAAGATGTGTTTGAACAAGCCCCGGTGAGGAGGGCAACCCAAGAAGTTTTCGCACATCGAAACGAAGGCGGCAAGATAGGATATTACATTCGGAGGAAGATGATGGATTTTTGCGCCAAAGAAATTCAGGAAATGGCGGAAAAATGGATGAGGGGGCAAAGAGAAACCTCTCTCCACGTGCGTGAGGAGGAGGACCCGCTCTCCGGAGCGCGGCGCAGGCTTGACCTCTCCCTCCAGCAGCCTCCAAGATCCGGGGGCCAGTAGACCATCGACGGTGAGCCCCTCGAGATCTTCCGTTGTGACCGTCGAGGGTAGCCAGTAGCCCTGGATCCATCCGGGTGGCAGCGCGGCCCGAGAGGTTGACGCCTTCTTCCCCTTGGCCGCCTTCTTTGCACACTCCAGCTTCCCCATCTTGTCTTTCACCATCTCCGCGGTGGTCGACAGAGCCGAGCGGGGCGGCATAGCACTGGGGCAGATGAGGCAGAGAGGCAAGGGGGAGAGCGGAAAAGTGGAGAGTGTTGTTTCATACCTCGATCGCGTCGGCTTTTATATCCTTACATCCAAGTGACTGGCCTGCGGGCCAACGCGATCTCAGCGCATCCGGCAACTGATGCCTGCCTGATACGTGGCGAAAAAGGTGTCGCGAAGATCGAGGAGTCCCTCCCCACTTGCCCCACTTACCGCGCTGCAGCCGGCGCGCGCACTTCTCCAAATTTTCGAATCCCACGAAATCTGGGATCCAGCAAGGCAATTGATTGCATCAGAGATATCCATATCCATTCGGGTTGAATCCAACACTCGACGTCCCGCAGCTTGTTTCACTCGGATGCTCAAGAAGCCAGAATTGACCAAGGCGATTGATGAAGGATTTAGTGGTTCACGTACCTTCATACTCCTAGATAATGTCTCCTAGACATTGAGTCGGGTCAAAATCAGCTCCAATCCCTCCTCACTCGAACCTCGATCCATTCTGGGGCTAATGATGATGACATGTACCCTGGGTAGGGTCCTAGGCTTTACCTACATGCACTACCCAAGGACACTACACCAAGACTCAAAGACCTACAAAGTTAGAAAGGAGGTACTGACTGGAATGACCACAATGTGCAAGTCACTCGACAGAAGATCCACTCTGTTACTCCACCCCCACTAGACCGTCGTTATTCACTCAGAGTATCTGATTTCACTCGAAGAACAGAAGATCTAGAGCCCCAGGATGGCAACAGTCAGGCGATCACTCCGTTGTTATAAAGATCATTAAATACGGGCGTTTCTAGTAACATTCTCATCTTTTACTCTCTCATTGAACCCTTGCGTAACTGTGGGCGATGAGGGGCTAGCGGACTCTGTATAAGGCGCCCCTCTCCTCCTGCACAAGGGTTCGCACCCCTGTAACTCAACACTCCATACAACAAAGCTCTCGCAACACCGAGATGTAGGGCTATTACCTCCTCCGAAAGGGGCCTAAACTGATAAATCCGAGTGTACAACCTCACCGTAGTTAGGCTCTGCCCTCTCCTACATACCCCTAATCTCTACTGTCAGACCTGTTCCCATCATAGTGGGCCCCAATCGCCTGCGGGCCAGGCTTGACGCGTGGCAAACGACGTGGCGCGGACGCCCCCACTTCCCCATGTCATCTTGGCAACTTCCCAGACTAACAAAAGACTGGTGCACGTCGTTGGGTCATCATTGCTCCACCGCACCCCCATATTCTGCCCTTTCCTTCTCCAGCAAGCTCGCACCTCGCTCGTCGAATCCTGTGCCACCCCGGACTCATTGCATCGTCATGGCCCGTGGGAGGAAGAGGAGCAAGGTCGGGGTGGCGGCAGACCGCCGAACGGGGCCGGAACCCGCCGTGGGCCAGTCCACCATGATCAATCTAGAGGGGTTGGACAAGGTCTTACCCGTGATCGCGACCGATTCCAATGAGTGGAAGGCGACGAGGATCTAGCCCGCTTCCTTGCCCTCCATCGAATTGTGGGTTACCACCGTCGCCCTTCACCTCCATGCCCTCGTTTTCGTCTTATTTCCTCCATCTTCAGACTTCAATGCCATGCTGTCGCACTACTAGGTCCATGCACTGCACCTTGACCCTGAATCCATCACCCTCCTATCTGCTTTCGTGTTCTTGTGCAAGGACTTCGTGGGCATCGCTTCCTCGGTGGCGCTGCTCCGCCACTTCTTCTCCCTATGGTTGACCGCCGGCAAGAAATGCTCTAGGTGCGTGTAGCTCCATGCAGTGAGTGCGACGACGGGTGAGGGCATCAACATGAAAATCCTCCTAGACACGGAGGGCTTCCGGAGGTAGTGGGTGTACGTTGACGCATCCTAGTACAGCCCCCTGCTCCAAACCCCGTCTTTCCTGGCGATGCCTAGCTCAGGATGGACACATGAGAGGCTCGTCGACCAAAGGCTCACGTGGGTTACCACGAGGCTGGCTGACTTGAGGGCTGCAGGCATGACAGTGGCGATGGTGGTGAGGGAATTCGTCCGACAGCAGATTGCTCCACTCCAGAGTCATTCTCGACCGATGTGGACCTTCACTGACCGCGAAGACCCCATGAGTCTCTAGGAGGCCTCCCTGCCCCTAGCGCGCTGAATGGGATACTCTGCCTCCTGACCGGCAGGGGAGCCAGCGTGCTTCCTGATGGTGGATGTGACACCCTCGATTCAATCGTAAACTAATCATACACGCAAATGTGTACGATCAAGATCAAGGACTCACGGGAAGATATCACAACACAACTCTAGACACAAATTAAAATAATACAAGCTTTATATTACAAGCCAGAGGCCTCGAGGGCTCGAATACATAAGCTCGAAAACACAAGAGTCAGTGGAAGCAACAATATCTGAGTACAAACATAAGTTAAACAAGTTTGCCTTTAGAAGGCTAGCACAAAAGCAACATTGATCGAAAAGGCAAGGCCTCCTGCCTGAGAGCCTCCTAACTACTCCAAGTCGTCAGCGGCCATCACGTAGTAGTAGGCACCCTCGGGGTAGCAGCAGTCATCAGTGGTGTCATCTGGCTCCCGGGATCCGTCATTTGATCGCAACAATCGGGTATGGGGGAAAAGAGGTAGCAAAGCAGCCGTGAGTACTCATCCAAAGTACTCGCAAGACTTACATCAGATCTAAACTAAGTACACATCTGTATCAAAGGAAATGGGCTGTATCTGTGGACTAAACTGCAGAATGCCATAAGGGAAGGGGAAAGCCTAATACTATTGAAGACTAGCATCTTCAACATCTTTAGCGGTCTTGAAACATTAGAAGAGTGTAGACTAGCATAAAGTAAAGTAGTAGTAGTGTTATCAACCTCGGCCAGAGATCCTTTCTCGACTCCCTGCGAGAAAGCAATCCCAGAGCCATACTATGTAGTTCTCATCTCCATTTCTTATCTCAGGTATACAGTTCTAGTTGTATCGATCGGGATACAACTCCAAGTGTCCGTCACCATAGGACAGGCTATCGATAAATGTTTTCTTCCCTGCAGGGGTGCACCAACTTACCCACCACGCTCGATTAACTCCGGCCGGACACACTTTCCTGGGTCATGCCTGGCCTCGGCCAAACAATACGCCGCAACCTGACCTAGGCTTAATAGAGAGGTCAAGCACGCCGGACTAAACCTCTGCCCCCAGGGGTCTTGGGCCATCACCCCGGGAACTCCTACATGTTGCGTGGGCGGCCGGTGAGCAGGCTTAGCTACCTCCTTAAAAAGGCAGGAGCTACAAGTCCAACCCGGCGCACGCCTCTCAATCGCATGACGTCTATTAAGCTTCGGCTGATGCATATGACGCAGAACGCCCATACTATGCCCACATGATGGTTAGTGCTATCAGGCCAGAGGCCCCTCAGATCAAATATCCAAACCGCAGTGGATTAGGAGCACACGGTAACGAGCAGAGACTCACGATGGATATGACCCCATCGCCCCGTCTTGAGTACTTGCGGCAAGGGCTAAGAATGCCCGACCACGCCTCGTAAGTACCTCGCGGGCACCTTCCAGGTCAACCCGACTCCACATCACTCGCAAATAAGCTCGCGCGGGTACCCCTCAGGGCCGACCCATCTTTAGTAACATGGTTCACTGTAAAGTCATAGTAACCATAGTAACTGTGTGTCTAACACCAAGGGGAAAACCCGAGGAATCACCCCCGGTGAATTCCACTCGATGTTATCATCAAGGTGAACGCAAGAGGTTCCACCTCGAGGTTCACACTTGAGGGGTTGTGCGACAGAGCCGTAATGGAAGTGGTTAAGGAGGAAATCACCCTCGATGACCTCGACCGTATAGCTACACTACAGAGATCTCACCAGGAGTGATGTAAGAGGTTCCACCCTCGGCACTCGATGGTAACTCTGCAGAGTCGTACAACTAGGGGGTGATGTGCGGTGTAGGGGCCTGGACATCGATCACGTTGATCGAGTCATCGAACATAAAGCGGGGCAACTGGGACAAGGTGGGGTTCACTTATGGATCTCTAACCAACCTACACTAAGCAGTTTAGAATAAGCAGGTAAGGTATGAAAGCATGTAACAAAAACAGGCTATGCATCAGAGTAGGATCATACATAAAGCAGTAGCTGTTCTAATGCAAGCATGAGAGGGAAAGAAATGGGCGATATTGGAATGCTCAAGGGGGGTTTGCTTGCCTGGAAGCTCTGCTGAAAAAGAAGAAGTGTCCTCATCGACGTAGTGGATCACAAGGGCATCAGCAGCAGTCTCGGGGTCTACCGAAGAGAAGAGGGGGAAGAAACAGTAAATACAGAGCAAACAGATGCATCACTAAGCATTACATGACGACAGGAAGAGCTAGGGTTGTCCTAACGTAGTAATACACGTTGCAGACAGAGGGGATAAACATCCGAGGATGAATCCCTGACGTTAGACGAATTCCGAACAGATGAAAGAGAGGGGACGGTTCCATGTTCAGCATGCTAGGGGCATGTGACAGGTGAATGGATCGCGCATTTGGATTCATTGGATTTTTCTGAGCAACTTTCATGTAGAAAACATTTTCATCGGAGTTACGGTTTAATTACTATGACTTTTGCAAGTTTAAAACATATTCTGGAATTAAATAAATTAACAGAAAAGGAATTATGACGTCAGCAGAGTGTCAGCATGACATCAGCAGGTCAACAGACCCGCTGACTGGTCAAACTGACCAGTGGGTCCTACATGTCATAGACAGAGGGCTAACGGTGGGTTATTTTAATTAAACATGGTTAATTAGAAGCTGGGCCCACCTGTCAGTGACTATTTAGCTAAATTAATTAGTTTTAATTATTAAAACATTCTAATTAGAGGATTAAGCAGTGGGGCCCGCATGTCAGTGGCTGGGGCCTACCCAGTCAGCATAGTTGACCAGGTCAACTGGTCAACTGGGCCACGGGGCCCACGGGCAGTGACCCAGAGGCGGGCCCTGCCGGTGCCAGGTCAGCGCCCGCGCCGGAGCAACGCCGGCGAGGCCATCCGTGGCGGCCGAACGTCGGAGACGGCCGGGATTCGCCCATAGGGGGCTAATACGGGCGCGGGTGGGCGCGTTCGGACGACGAGAGCCCGCCGCGTCGCGTGGTGAGGCCGGCCGGAGCTGGAGCTGCCGAAAACGGCACCGACGATGAGTGTAGGCGGTGGCGCGTATGGGTGGATGAAGGAGACGGCAAAACAGCGCGCAACGGAGCGAGTGGAAAGGCTGGGGAGGACCCCCGTGGTGCGGCGCGTCCAACGGGCTTGAGCCCGTGACCAAATGGTCACCGCAGCCTCGCCGGCGGCGAGCTCCGCGGTGATGCGTTCGGGCGCTCATCGGGGATGGCGCTAGGAGGCACGGGAGGGGGCGTGCGCGTTGGATCGGGCGTTCGACGCCGCGTCCATCTACGATGGCGGCGCGGCCCGTATTGGGCTAGAACGACGACAGCGAGAGGCGGGGCGGACGCCGGCGTTCGGCCGCGGTCAGAAACGAGGCTAGAGGGTGCGGGGAGGCTCGGTCACGAGCTTGTTGAGCTCCAGGGAGCTCCAGGATCTTGATGCCGTGCTCAGGCGGGCGCGACATGGGCTATGGCCACGGTGGCGAGGCGATCCGCGGCGACGAGCTCACGGCAACGGCGACGAGGTAGCTACGGCACGCGAAGAGGCTAACGGAGGGGAGAAGGAGACAGAGAAGCTCACCGCGCTGCACACGGAGGCCGGTGATAGGCTTAGTAGCAGCATGGGGGGTCGCCGGAGAGGAGGAAGATGGCGGCAACCGTGGCGGATGGAGGTTGAAGACGGGAGGATGGCGACACTGATGGGGCTTCCCCGCCTCGTTCCGGTGAGGTAGTCGACGAAGGCGTCGACGGCGCGCCTCCTGGACCTGCTGGCGAGGCGCGGGGTGGGCGGTGGCTGCGGCTACGGCACAGCCATGGTGTCGGCGGCACTCTGTTGTGGAGGGGAGGGGATCTGGAGAGCGAGGGAGAGAGTGATGAGGGAGAGAGGGGGCAAGTGGGCGAGTGGGGAGGGAGCCCGAGGCGTCGGGGCTGCCCTTACCCCCTCGCCGGCGACGTGGTAGCGCGGGGCGGTCCGGCGGAGACGCGAGCGCGCGGTCGCTCGCACAGTGGGGAGGGGGAAGATGACAGGGGAGTGGGCCGGCTCGGGTGGGTTAGGTGGGCCAGCCCAGGTGGGTTTGGTCCAGGGAGGGGGTTCCTCTTTCCTCTTCCTTTTCTCTTTTCTCTTTTTTTCTTTTTCTTTTTTAAAGCTTTTCTGTTTTAGCTATTTTAGGCCACATAGGCATTTTGCAAAAATGTTGGTTCACCACCAATATTACCAGGAGAATATTTTACACATGATGAACATTTTAGTTTTCATGTTTGAGCATTTTTGAAATTCACACACAATTTGAGATTGAATTCAACTGGAATTTGAAATGGAATATTGATTAAAGTGGCTAAGCACTTTTATAGCAAAATGATTAGCTTGATCTCTGGGATTACTGTAGCATCATTACACCGGGGTGTTACAACTCTCCTCCTCTAAAATAAATTCTCGTCCCGAGAATTAAGAGGTAGAAGGGAACAGGTCGTGGTACTCAGCACGGAGGTTATCCTCGCGTTCCCAAGTGGCTTCATCTTTAGAATGATTTGACCATTGCACCTTGAGGAACTTGGTAACCTTCTGGCGTGTTTGACGTTCAGCTTCTTCAAGAATGCAGATCGGATGCTCTTTGTATGTGAGATCATCTTGCACTTCAATCAGTTCTGGATCCACTTCATGTTCTGGATCCTTGAATCATCGACGAAGTTGCGACACGTGGAAGACATCAAGGACGTGAGAGAACTAAGGTGGCAACTCCAGTTGATAAGCCACCAGTCCACGATGGGCGAGGATGCGGAAGGGACCAATGTAGCGCGGAGCTAGCTTGCCCTTGACTCCGAACCGATGAGTGCCTCTCAAAGGAGTGACACGCAGATAAGCTTGTTCACCAGGTTGATAAGTTGAATCCTAGTGTTTCCGGTCATAGTTGCTCTTCTGGCGGGACTGGGCTGCCTTGAGATTATCCCGGACAATGCGAACCTGCTCTTCAGCTTGTTGAATAATGTCTGGACCAATGAGCGCCCGCTCCCCAGTTTCTGACCAATTTAGAGGGGTTCGGCACTTACATCCATAAAGCACTTCGAAAGGTGCCATCTTCAAGCTGGCTTGATAACTGTTGTTATAAGAGAACTCCGCATAAGGGAGAGATTCTTCCCACTTCTTGCCAAAAGAAATAACACAAGCTTGAAGCATGTCTTCAAGAATTTGATTGACTCGCTCGACTTGGCCTTGGGATTGGGGATGATAAGCAGTGCTCCAGGTAATATGAGTTCCCATTGCCTCTTGGAAAGTATCCCAGAACTTTGAAGTGAATATACTGCCACGATCTGAACTGATCTCCTTCGGAATGCCACGGAGTGACACAATTCGGGAGATATACAAGTTTGCTAATTGACTAGCAGTGATAGTCTCATTGACTGGCAGAAAGTGAGCGACCTTCGAGAATTGGTCGATGACGAAAAAGATAGCATCGTTACCTTTATGAGACTTGGGAAGGCCAGAGACGAAGTCCATCTGAATCTTATCCCACTTCCAATCAGGAATTGGAAGCGGTTGTAGAAGTCCAGCCGGCTTCTGATGTTCTGCTTTGACGCGACGACAAAGGTCACATTCTTCAATATATCGAGCAATATCTTGCTTCATCTTGGACCACCAATACTTCTGACGAATGTCTAAGTACATCTTGGTACTTCTCGGATGAATAGAGAGAGGGGTGTCATGCGCTTCTTTCATCACCTTCTCTGTCATAAGCTCGAATCGGGGTACCACAATGCGATCTCTGAAGTATAAGGTTCCATCTTCACCAAGTGAAAAATCTCTGGATTTCTCTAAGGCAAGATCATTTTTCATCAGATCAACATGAGCATCTTTGGCTTGAGCAGACTTAATTACTTTCAGAAGAGTTAGTTCCAGGACAAGCTTATTAAGAGAACCATGTGGAACTAGTTGAAGGTTTAGCTTGCATAGCTCTTCATAAAGGCGGGGTTGAGCTTTTTACACCATGTGATTATTGCAATAAGACTTACGGCTCAGGGCATCGGCCATTACATTAGCCTTACCAGGGGTATAGGATATACCACAGTTGTAGTCAGCAATAGCTTCCATCCATCACTGCTGACGGAGGTTCAGATCTAGCTGAGTAAACAGGTACTTCAGACTCTGATGATCGGTGAAAATCTCACAACGATTACCGAGAAGGTACTATCGCCATAGCTTCAATGCATAGATAACCGCAGCAAGCTCAAGGTCATGAACTGGGTAGTTCTCTTCATAAGGACGCACTTGACGAGAGGCATAAGCAATCACTCTGCGCTCTTGCATTAGGACACAGCCTAATCCTTGATGTGAAGCATCGCAATAGATGACGAAGTCCTTGCGAGAATCAGGGGGAGCAAGCACTGGGGCAGATGTCAGCTTGTCTTTGAGTGCTTGGAAACTTTCTTGACACTTTTCAGTCCAATCAAACTTAACGCCTTTGTGTAGCAGATTGGTCAGTGGCTTGGCGATCTTGGAGAAGTTCTCAACAAAGCGACGACAATAGCTGGCTAGTCCGAGAAAGCTTCTGACTTGCTTGACAGTCTTCGGAGGGGTCCAGTCAAGAATAGCCTGAACGCGCTCTGGGTTGACGGCAATACCATCCTTGGAGATGACATGCCCAAGGTAGGTTACTTCAGGAAGCCAGAATTCGCACTTGGAATACTTGGCATAAAGTTGATGCTCTCGAAGCTTTTCCAGAACAAGTCAAAGATGTTCAGCATGTTCTTCTTTGTTCTTAGAATATACCAGGATATCATCCAGATAGACTATGACGAACTTGTCGAGGTAATCCATGAATATGTAGTTCATCAGACGGGAGAATGTGGCTGGAGAATTGGTCAAGCCAAAAGACATGACGGTGTACTCGTAAGAACCATAACGAGTGATGAATGCGGTCTTTGGAATATCCTCTTCACGAACACGGATCTGGTGGTAACCCAACCTCAAGTCGAGTTTAGAGAATTTTGATGAACCAGCAAGTTGATCATACAAATCATTGATCCGAGGAAGGGGATATTTGTTCTGAATTGTATCTTGGTTGATAGGACGATAGTCTTGAACCAAACGGTTCGTTCCATCGTTCTTCTTTACAAAGAGAGAAGGTGCTCCCCA
This sequence comes from Triticum dicoccoides, assembly GCF_002162155.2. Taxonomy (NCBI): domain Eukaryota; kingdom Viridiplantae; phylum Streptophyta; class Magnoliopsida; order Poales; family Poaceae; genus Triticum; species Triticum dicoccoides. The sequence continues at coordinate 366,868,366 of NC_041392.1, forward strand.
AGCTGAGGAACTTGGACGAATGAATCCACTGCGAAGAGATTTATCGATTTCCTCCTTAAGTTCAAGGAGCTCATGAGGCGGCATCTTGTAGGGTCATTTGGCAATAGGAACAATGCCTGGTTTCAAATCGATGACAAACTCGACAGCCCGGGGAGGGGGTATTCCTGGAAGTTCTTCTGGGAAGACATCGAGGAAGTCATGAACAACTGGAATCTTTTCAATTCCCTCAAGAGGTGCTGCGTTCAACGCATTCAAAGCATAAAGTCGTGCTTCAGCGTTTTGAACAATCTGAGCATGGTAGCTTACTATGTCATCGGAAGGATGTAGGAGATGAACAACTTTGGTGGCACAAACGATAGAGGTAGTATGTGCTTTCAACCATTCCATTCCCAGAATGAGGTCAATGTTGGAAGACTCTAGAATAATGGGAGAAACATGAAATTCCAACCCTTCAATTTCAATGGGGACGTTGCGACCAATCATGGTAGTTCGACACTGACCCGCAGGGGTGCGTACCACTATCAGAGTGTTCATGGGCTCACATCGGATGTCGTGTGCATATGCAAAAAATTTCAACATAAATGAATGTGATGCTCCTGAATCGAATAAAACAGAAGCCGGTACTGAATTTACGAGAAGAGTACCCATCACAGTGTCGGGATGGTCTTGATCTTCATTCAGATCAACATGATTAGCCTGACCACGACCATAAGGTCTGGCATTGTTGTTATGGGGCTGATTGTTATGGCCAGTTGAAGGCAAAGCCAGCTGGTTCCTTTTCTGATTGCACTCTTTGGCAAGGTGACCTGGATGGCCACATCTGAAGCACATACCATCATTGGGATTGGTAGCAGGAGCTTGGGGTGGTACAGCTCGAAGAGACTGCCTCTGCGGTGGAGGAGGCAGACGAGGTGCAGCATAGGTCTGTCTTGGTGCAGGTGTAGCTGGACGATACATGTTGTGGGGAATCCATATCCGACGCTTCTGCGCTGATGGGCCCGAAGATGAGCCAGCGTCACGGCTGCGCCTAAGGGATCCCTAGTGTTCCTGAAGACCAGTCTCAACCTGAATAGCCTTGTTCACCAAGGTGGCAAAGTCGGCAAAGTCATGAATGAGCAGTGCTAGCTTGATATCAGGGTGAAGTCCATCAAGAAACTTCTCTTGCTTACGAGCATTAGTTGAAATGTCTTCTTCAGCATAACGTGCCAAGTCCAGAAATTCCCGCTAATAAGCATCTACAGTCTTGTTGCCTTGGGTGAGGTTGCGGAAATCTCGCTTCTTCCTGTCCATGATTCCCTGAGGAATGAAGCGGGCACGGAAAGCAGCTTGGAAATCCGGCCAAGTGTTGACCGTTCTAGCAAGCAGGGTACACCTGTGGCTATCCCACCATTGAGCAGCGGGACCCTTCAGAAAGAAAGAGGCAAAGGTGACATAGCTAGCAGGAGCCACACTAGCAGACTCCATTTCATATGTGATGTCGCGGAGCCAGTCATCAGCATCAAGGGGTTGAGTTGAGCTGTGGTAAATAGTTGGGTTGAGGCGCATGAAGTCCTGCAGAGTTAGTGGGGTTGGCTGTTGATTCATGTTCGGACGAGGAAACTGAGCCATCATTCCTTCCTTGAACTGGCAGTTTAGCTCAAATTGTTGCATCATTCCAGCAAAGAATTCGGGCGGTGGTGGATCGTTGGCACCACGGCCACGACCAGCGGGCCTAACCATCCTGCTAACATGTAATAGGGGGTAGTTCAACATTGAGCATTTGCAAAGACAAGGATCATTCATGATGAAACATGCATAACGAAAGAGGTACGATGGATACTTCGTAGTCAACACAACAGTGTGTGTACTATTCAGAATACTAATCTAAGAACTATGGCTTATCCAACTTTGGGGTGAATGTGGTCACGGGATCCTAATGTTACAGTTACTAAATTCATTTAACCCGAATGGAAGAGAGATCAGAGTCCTAGAGTAAAGATCGAGGAGTAAAAGATCCTAATACCACCCATATGGCGACGTGGGCCCGTAAGACACACATCCATGTTAGTAAAAGTTTTTAATTGACTAGACTCAACTACGGCCACGGAGTTGGAAAGGGGGCTACCTACAGGCAGTCGGCTCTGATACCAACTTGTGACACCCTCAATTCAATCGTACACTAATCATACACACAAATGTGTACGATCAAGATCAAGGACTCACGGGAAGATACCACAACAAAACTCTAGACACAAATTAAAATAATACAAGTTTTATATTACAAGCCAGGGGCCTCGAGGGATCGAATACATAAGCTCGAAAACACAAGAGTCAACGGAAGCAACAATATCTGAGTATAGACATAAGTTAAACAAGTTTGCCTTAAGAAGGCTAGCACAAAAGCAACATTGTTCGAAAAGGCAAGGCCTCTTGCCTGGGAGCCTCCTAACTACTCCAAGTCGTCAGCGACCGTCACGTAGTAGTAGGCACCCTCAGGGTAGCAGTAGTCATCAGTGGTGTCATCTGGCTCCTAGGATCCTTCATCTGGTCGCAACAGTTGGGTATGGGGTAAAAGAGGTAGCAAAGCAGCCGTGAGTACTCATCCAAAGTACTCGCAAGACTTACATCAGATCTAAACTAAGTATGCATGTGTATCAAAGGAAATGGGCTATATCTGTGGAGTAAACTGCAGAATGCCATAAGGGAAGGGGAAAGCCTAATACTATCGAAGACTAGCATCTTCAACATCTTCAGCGGTCTTGCAGCATTAGAAGAGTGCAGACTAGCATAAAGTAAAGTAGTAGTAGTGTTATCAACCTCGGCCAGAGATCCTTTCTCGACTCCCTGCGAGAAAGCAATCCTAGAGCCATACTATCCAGTTCTCATCTCAATTTCTCATCTCAGTTATCCAGTTCTAGTTGTATCGATCAGGATACAACTCCAAGTGTCCGTTACTGTAGGATAGGCTATCGATAGATGTTTTCTTCCCTACAGGGGCACACCAACTTACCGAACCATGCTCAATTAACACTGGTCGGCACACTTTCCTGGGTCATGCTCGGCCTCGGCCAAACAATACGCCGCAACCCGACCTAGGCTTAATAGAGAGGTCAAGCATGCCAGACTAAAGCTATGCCCCCAGGGGTCTTGGGCCATCGCTCCGGGAACTCCTGCATGTTGCGTGGGCGGCCGGTGAGCAGACCTAGCTACCTCCTTAAAAAGGCAGGAGCTTACCAGTCCAACCCGGCACACGCCACTCAATCGCATGACGTCTATTAAGCTTCGGCTGATGCATATGACGCAGAACGCCCATACTATGCCCGCGTGGTGGTTAGTGCTATCAGGACAGAGGCCCCTCGGATCAAATATCCAAACCGTAGTGGATTAGGAGCACGCGGTAACGAGCAGAGACTCACGATGGATATGACCCCATTGCCCTGTCCCGAGTACTTGCGGCAAGGGATAAGAATGCCCGACCACGCCTCTTAAGTACCTCGCGGGCACCTTCCAGGTCAACCCGACTCCACGTCACTCGCAAATAAGCTCGCGCGGGTACCCCTCAGGGCCGACCCGTCTTTAGTAACATGGTTCACTGTAAAGTCATAGTAACCATAGTAACTGTGTGTCTAACACCAAGGGGAAAACCCGAGGAATCACCCCCGGTGAATTCCACTCGATGTTATCATCAAGGTGAACGTAACAGGATCCACCCTCGAGGTTCAAACTTGAGGGGTTGCACGACAGAGCCGTAATGGAAGTGGTTAAGGAGGAAATCACCCTCGATGACCTCGACCGTATAGCTACACTATAGAGATCTCATCAGGAGTGATGTAAGAGGTACCACCCTCGGCACTCGATGGTAACTCTGCAGAGTCATACAACTAGGGGGGTGATGTGCGGTGTCGGGGCCTGGACGTCGATCACGTTGATCGAGTCATCAAACATAAAGCGGGGCAACTGGGACAAGGTGGGGGCCACTGATGGATCTCTAACCAACCTATACTAAGAAGTTTAGAATAAGCAGGTAAGGTATGAAAGCAAGTAACAAAAACAGGCTATGCATCAGAGTAGGATCATACATAAAGCAGTAGCAGTTCTAATGCAAGCATGAGAGGGAAAGAAATGGGCGATACCGGAATGCTCAAGGGGGGTTTGCTTGCCTAGAAGCTCTGCTGAAAAAGAAGAAGTGTCGTCATCGACATAGTGGATCACAGGGGCATCAGCAGCGGTCTCGGGGTCTACCGGAGAGAAGAGGGGGAAGAAACAGTAAATACAGAGCAAACAGATGCATCACTAAGCATTACATGATGACAAGAAGAGCTAGGGTTGTCCTAACGTAGTACTACATGTTGCAGACGGAGGGGATAAACATCCGAGGATGAATCCCCAGCGTTAGACGAATTCCAGACAGATGAAAGAGAGGGTACGGTTCCATGTTCAGCATGCTAGGGGCATGTGACAGGTGAATGGACCGCACATTTGGATTCGTTGGATTTTTCTGAGCAACTTTCATGTAGAAAACATTTTCATCGGAGTTACGGTTTAATTACTATGATTTTTGCAAGTTTAAAACATATTCTGGAATTAAATAAATTAATAGAAAAGGAATTATGACGTCAGCAGAGTGTCAGCATGACATCAGCAGGTCAACAGACCCGCTAACTGGTCAAACTGACCAGTGGGTCCTACATGTCATAGACAGAGGGCTAACAGTGGGTTATTTTAATTAAACATGGTTAATTAGAAGCTGGGCCCCACGCGTCAGTGACTATTTAGCTAAATTAATTAGTTTTAATTATGAAAACATTCTAATTAGAGGATTAAGTAGTGGGGCCCGCATGTCAGTGGCTGGGGCCTACCCAGTCAGCACAGTTGACCAGGTCAACTGGTCAACTTGGGCCAGGGGGCCCTCGGGCAGTGACCCAGAGGCAGGCCCTGCCAGTGCCAGGTCAGTGCCCGCGCCGGAGCAACACCGGTGAGGCCATCCGCGGTGGCCGAACGCCGGAGACGGCCGGGATTCTCCCACAGGGGGCCAACACGGGCGCGGGCGGGCGCGTTCGAATGATGAGAGCCCGCCGCATCACGTGGTGAGGCCGGCCGGAGCTGGAGCTGCCGGAAACGGCCCCGGTGACAAGTGGAGGCGGTGGCGCGTATGGGTGGATGAAGGAGACGGCGAAACAGCGCGCTACGGAGCGAGTGGAAAGGCTGGGGAGGACCCCCGTGGTGCGGCGCGTCCAACGGGTTTGAGCCCGTGACCAAATGGTCACCAGAGCCTCGCCGGCGGCGAGCTCCGCGGTGATGCGTCCGGGCGCTCATCGGGGACGGCGCTAGGAGGCACGGGAGGGGGCATGCGCGTTGGATCGGGCGTTCGACGCCGCGTCCATCTACGGTGGCGGCGTGGCCCGTATCGGGCTAGAACGATGGCCACGAGAGGCGTGGCGGACACCGGCATTTTGCCGCGGTCGGAAACAAGGCTAGAGGGCGCGGGGAGGCTCGGTCGCGAGCTTGTTGAGCTCCAGGGAGCACCAGGAGCTCGATGCCGTGTCCAGGCGGGCGCGGCATGGGCTATGGCCACGGCGGCGAGGTGATCCGCGGCGACAAGCTCAAGGCAATGACAACGAGGTAGCTACGACACGCGAAGAGGCTAACGGAGGGGAGAAGGAGACGGAGAAGCTCACCGAGCGGCACACGGAGGCCGGTGATAGGCTTAGTAGCAGCAGGGGGTCGCCAGAGAGGAGGAAGATGGCGGCGACCGTGGCGGATGGAGGTTGAAGACGGGACGATGGCGACGCTGATGGGGCTTCCCCGCCTCGTTCCGGTGAGGTAGTCGACAAAGGCGTCAACGACGCGCCTCCTGGACCTTCTAGCGAGGCGCGGGGTGGGCGGTGGCTGCGGCTATGGCACAGCCATGGCGATGGTGGCGCTCGGTTGAGGAGGGGAGGAGATCTGGAGAGCGAGGGAGAGAACAACGAGGGAGAGAGGGGGCAAGTGGGGAGGGAGCCCGAGGCGTCAGGGCTGCCCTTATCCCCTCACTGGCGACATGGCAGCGCGGGGCGGTCTGGCGGAGACGCGAGCATGCGGTCACTCGCACAGTGGGGACGGGGAAGACGACAGGGGGGGAGTGGGCCAACTCGGGTGGGTTAGGTGGGCCGGCCCAGGTGGGTTCGGTCCAGGAGGGGGTTCCTCTTTCCTCTCCCTTTTCTATTTTTTTATTTTTCTTTTTTAAAGCTTTTCTGTTTTAGCTATTTTAGGCCACATAGGCATTTTGCAAAAATGTTGGCTCACCACCAATATTACCAGGAGAATATTTTACACATGATGAACATTTTAGTTTTCATGTTTGAGCATTTTTGAAATTCACACACAATTTGAGATTGAATTGAACTGGAATTTGAAATGTAATATTGATTAAAGTGGCTAAGCACTATTATAGCAAAATGATTAGCTTGATCTCTGGGATTACTGTAGCATCATTACACCAGGGTGTTACAGTGGACTCCTCCTATACGACTATACGAACGAGAGAGACTTCGCGAGGGGGATTCCTCGCTTCGTTGAGTGGCGGCTGCCTCCCGGGGGGCATGAGGGGCCTCACGACAACCCCTGTCTAGTGGTCCAAGCCCCTAAGGGCCTCAGGGGCGAGGCACCCCTGGTGACGACCGATGGGTGCGCTGAACCATCTGCTGCGGGCCACCCTGCCCCCGCGCCTCTAGATGATGGTAGTCCCCTGCCTGAGGACACAGCCATGGTCGCGAGCTCGCGGGGAGGCCAAGTGCTCCTCACGGCGCCAACCCCTAGGGCTCGCGTCCCTTCGAGGCAGAGGCGGCCCGAGTGCAGTGCCGACTCGCCCCCGCGGACCTTGAAGAGAAGGAAGTAGGTCGCCACCGACGAGTGAGCCTTCCTCTTTCCCTGACCTCTGCTCATCAAGTCCTCCTGAGCCCTTATTTCTCAGGTCTCCGTCAGGCGAAGGGGCAAGGGTGCATCGAAGTGCCCAGCGGTCCCATGCCCCACGAGCCTGGTGGCCGAGCTTACGCACATCGGAGAAGTCACACTCCTCCCGAGGTGACTCCTGGCAGTCCGTGACCTCGGGGCCCCGACGTCCTCCGACAGGGGCGGCGCCGAGCTTAAATGGGTGTTGCCGCCGTTTGTCCAGCTATCCCCTAGCGGCACTTGGTTCTGCCACGAGCTGATCAGCGTCCTGACATCCGGCTCGCGTAGGGCCATGCTTCAAGACAGGGAAGTGGGCGCCAGGCCGGCTGGCCCCGGATTCCCGCCAACCACTGCCGGACCTTCCGGAGCCCCTGGCATGGCCGGGGGCGTGGAATAGGGTCCTAGTCGAGTGTTGGAGCTCGTGCGCGGCCACAGTGCTGTCTGACATGGCCTTCTTCAGGACATGAGGGGCGTGCTAGACCGGCTCGAGGAAGAGCCTGGCGACGTCGACTCGCACCTCGAGGCAAAGCATCAGCGCCTAGAGCGTGGGTGGCACCGACTCGAGGTAGCTGTTAACTTCAGCCGTCTCCAGCATGAAGCTGCTCACTCAAAGGATGAAGAGTCCTTCGCTGCAGCCAAAGAAACTTGCGACCGCGCTTTCGAAGGGGCTGAGGCCGCGGACCGGCGGCGCGAGGCCGTCGAAAAGCGTGAGGAGGAGCTTCTGGCCTCTGCCGTAGCCCTAGAGCGGCAAGCCTGGGAGCGCAAAATCATTGCACCCACTCCCATGGAAGGGTTGTCAAACCGCGAAGTTTGGTTCCGTGCCCTAGGAGAGGCTTTGGAGGTGGTGGCGTCAGAGTAGGACCAGGAGCGCAGTCTACTAGAGGTGATGGTGCGCCAAGTGATGACTGCAGAGGCCGCCCTGACCTCTTGGGAGGTGAAGGTTCAGGCTCAGATGGATGAGGGGATCGCGGGGGCCCGCCGAACCCTCACCAAGGATTATCACAAGAAACTGAAGCTTCAGGAGACCCGCTTCTGCACCTGGCACGACGAACTGAAGGCTAAGATCGAAGGCCTCAAGAAGCAGATGGCCAGGGCGGACAAGCGCTAGAAGGCTGCCCTCGACACCCAAGCCGCAGCCGATACCGAGCTGGCGTCCCTCTACCAGCATGTGGGGGATGTCGCTTCCCTAGTGGAACGGGTGACAGATGAGGCAAATCGGGCTCGGGGTCTACAACACACGCGATCCGTGATGTTTCAAGACCTCGAGCGTCGGGCTAATTCTGCCCTACACTCCATCTGCAAGGAGAGCATTTGCAGCCTGCTCGTGGCCGGTGACGCCGGTTACCTCGCCTTATTTACCAGGGCCCTGGAGCGGCTTGAAGGGAGCACGGAGAAAGTGCGCAAACTCGTTGATGAGGAAAGCCGCGACCTCCTCACGCGGGCGTCGACACGTGTTTTCAGCCATCTTCTTCGCTCTGACTCCGACTTCGACTTTGAGGCCGTGATCGACCCCGTCCCCAGGATAATTCGCGACGCACTAGGGGAGTGGGTGGAGGACCACATAGATGACCTGATCGTACGGTTCACCTCCGACAGCCCCGAGGATTAGCATGAAGCTGAGGAACATGGGGCCGCCTTCAGCGATGATGATTATGCCTCTCCTTAGGACGCTGTCCTTCTGTTTTCCTGCTGACATTTTGAACGTAACCCCGCGGGGATGTAAAGGAACTTGGAGGAAACTCCCTCAAGATGTATGAAGTCACATTGTACTCCCTTAGGCCGCCTTCCCTTTGCTTATTCTGCACCAACAGCTCCTGAGCAAGGGTCGATCATCACTGGTATGCTAGGTCGCGATGCCCAATCAAGGCCAGTAGATGGGTGCTCCTAAGGTCAGGGTAATACGCGCCTATTGGCTCACTTGAGAGCGTCGCGTGAGGACTCAGGCACCAAAGTATTAGTGAAGTGCACGTAGAGGCAGGCCCGCGGTTGATGCGGCCGTCCTCGGGCTGACCTAAACAGAGGCACCAGCCCAGGACCCGCTCGCAGGACGATCGAGAGGCGAGCGTCAGGAAGGCGTTGCTGCTCTTATGAAAATTCAAGGAACACAAAGACCGCAAGAAAAACCTCAACCCCTTTTCTAAAATGTACGCAAGAACTCCAAGCATTATTCAAGGAAATCGCAAATGGTTTACACAAAGCAAAGGAAACTACCGCGTCCGGCGCCTAGACTAGTCTTCCCACCAGCTTGGAGCATGAGGCCTCCACTTGGGCGTGTGCATAGTCGATGTTCGACCATTTCGCTAGCGGTGAGCATGGGGCCGTGGGGCAGCGCACCGGGAGCTCCGGGGCATGTACAACCCCACTCATTATTACGTGAGAGTGTCACGGGTAGAACTTGTGGAGGTGCTGGATGTTCCAAACGTTCTGCATGGGTGACCCTGAATGGGCCCTCCCACATGGGCGAGAACTTTTAAAGGCCCCATCTAGGAAGGACCCGCCTCAGGACAAGGTCTCCCACTTCGAGGGTCCGGGAGCGGGTGTCACGACTATGGTAACACCGCAAGGCCCGCTGCTACCTCGCGGCGTGGAAGGAGGCTTGGCATCGGGCTCCCTCGCCGAGCACGAGGTTGCTCCCCCATGCGGCATCCTGGCGCGCCTCATAAAATGCCAAGACCCGCGGGGATCCATACTTGATCTCAAGTGGAAGGACCGCTTTGGCCTCGTAGATGAGGAAGAATAGGGTCTGGCAAGTGGTTTAGTCATGATGCTATGGATGGACCACAACACAGACTGTAGCTCGTCCAGCCAACCCCTGCCACGGGCCTCAAGCCTCCTCTTGAATCTTCTAGTCTTGAGGCCCCTGAGGACCTCCGCGTTGGTGTGCTTGGCTTGGCCGTTATTTCGTGGGTGCGCCGCCGGAGCATAGTATATCTGCATTACAAGATTAGCACAATATGACCGAAAGAGGTTGCTTGTAAACTAGGAGCCGTAGTTGGTGATGATGCGGTTAGGGACGCCAAACTGGCTCGCGGGGCCCTTGATGGACTTGACCTCCGAGCCCGCTGGGATGGTGCGTACGGGTTCCACGTTCGACCACTTGGTGAATTTATTGATAGCTACATAGAGGTAACGGTAGTTGCTGGCCACCTGAGGAAAAGGCCCCAGTATGTCTATCCCCTAGACCACAAAGGGCGACGGGGGGCGGGATCGTCTGGAGCCCCTATGCTGGTTGGTGAACTTGCTTGGCATGGAACTGGCAGGCCTCACAGGACCGAACCAATTCGGCAGCTGCGTGCAGTGCCGTGGGCCAGTAGAACCCGCTGTGGGACATCTTGCCCACGAGAGCGCGCGACGAAGAGTGGTGCCCGCAATCCCCCCATGGATATCCGCCAGCATCTCACATCCTTGATCTTCTGAAATGCACCTTAGGGAGACATCGTCAGGGCGCCTGCGGTACTACTTGCCATCCTACAAGCAGTAGCGGTGGCCTGATGGGCCACGCTCCGCGTCCTCCTCCTTCTTAGGCAGGGTGCCGTGGAGTAGGAACGCCTCGAAATCCTGGGTCCAACGGCCCTCCTGAGGCATCAGTGTCAGGAGTACATGAGCTCCTGAAGTCGGGCCACAGGCTCGGGCGCCTAAGGGTGGCGCGAGAGGAAAACTCCTCCTAAGGCAGCATAGTTCCTGATGTCGGGGGCGCGGCTGACGGCCTAAAGAGCCTTTCTTCAAAAGTCATTGGGGCTTTGGGGCCCACGGCATGACGCCCGCTTGGCGATATCGTCTGCTTCCTTGGTCACGCCCCTCGGGACGCGCCGCAATTCCAAGGCCGAGAATTGCATTTCGATTTTACATACCTCCTCCAGGTATGCTGCCATGTGCTCGTCCTTTGGCTTATACTCCTTGTTGGAGAAGTTGACGAGGATCCGTTTGGAGTGGCGACTGTTGGATTTGGGGCTCCGCAGACCCAAGAAAGGTTCGAACTCTAGGGCATGTGCGAAGAACTCGATCTGTCCAGCCGACCATCTCGTCACCCCACGGCCTAGCTCGATGAACAAGGAAGACGATGAACATGTCAGTTTACCCAGGTTCGGGCCACCTCGCGGTGTAAAACCCTACTCCTACTTTGTGGTGGATTAGCCTCACGAGGGGCTGAGGATGACCTAGTACAAGGGATGAACAACCTCGCGAGGTCTGCTCTGGTGAGGCAATGAGTCGACTCCTTCTATGGTGGTGGCTAACCTATATTTATAGTGGCCTTGGTCCTCTTCCCCCAAAACATAGGCTGGAAAGGATTCCACAACGGCCAATTTGAAACGGGACAAGCAGTACATCTTATCCTGACGAAAGGTGGTCTTCGCCTGCAAAGCTTCTGGTCGTGACGCTGTGGTGGGCTCGATGATGACATCCGTCCTGCCATCCTGGTGGTCTTGGTCTTGTTGCACAGGAATGGAAACCTTTGCCAGATTCCTCAGGAACCCATGCCTGCTCTTGCCTCCTTAGCTCCAAAGAGGAAACTGCCCCTTGTGCGCCCGCTGGCGCCCTCCTGGCCTCGGTCGTCATGGCTTGCATCATCCCAACCTCAGGAGGTTGGGTACCTGCATAGGAATCTCCACTCCTCGGGAGGTAGCCTCGGGAGGCCGCTCCCTCCGGAGGTCTTGATGTCGTCCACCTCGCGAGGCCTGGCCCCTCGTGAGGGTCTTGTCTTGGCGATCTCGTATGGGCCGTACCAGGCCATTAGTGGAGCCATGCCATGGGCTGCGGGGAGGCAAGTATGGGTACCCTGGTTCCCAGAACACCGACAGTAGCCCCGGAGCCCAAGGCGTGCTCGGACTTGGCTTCGAGGCGAAGCCAAAGGGCAAGGGCGAAGCGCCGCAGGCCCCAATCACCTGCAGGCCGAGCCGACGTGTGGCGCTTGACGGGACGTGGGCGTCTCAGCTTCCCCACACCACCTCGACAACTGCCCAGGTTGACTATAGACTGGCGTCCGCTACGGGGCCATCATTGCTTTCTCTACGCCTCGCTCTAGACCACCTTTCCTCCAGCCGAGAGCATTTCCAGATCCAGCCTCATTCTTCCTGTCACAGCCCTAGAATTTGTTTGCAGTTAGTTGCATCTGCATCCATGCATCATGTTTGATTTTTGTTAAACTTTCAATGGGGATCCTCAAACCCTAGCACCAAATTAATTCATTTTCAATGAATCCAAAGTGCCCTTCAAAAATGTTCATGATTTATGAGAAGTGATGAAAAGCTTCTCCATAAATATTACACATTTTTCTATGGTATTTGTGGACCTTGAGTTAACTTCTAATGTATTTGAATTGGGGTTATAAATTCCTATAGATATTTTTATAACTGCAATAATCCTGAAAAAATAATGCGGGGCTTTGGATTAGTTCATCTTACTACCACAAATATTTTCAGAAGTTTATAAAATGGTTTGACTATTCAAATCAAAACAAACAAAAGGAAAATAGAAAAAACAGAAAGAAAAGGGAAAAACCCTAACTGGGCCAACTTACCTAGCCGGCCTGACACTGTGCAGCCCAACTGCCAGTTGCCGTCCTCCTCACGCCATGAGGACAGGCGCATGCTCGGCGCGCCCAGCCACACGCAGCGACCACCTCCTCCCTCCCTGCCTGCCCCCTCCCCGACGCGACTGGACGATGCCACATGACCCCCAGATCCGTCCGGCTCTCCCTCTCTATCCCTCGAGCTCTTCCCCTCCTCTGGCACCCTCTCCCCTCTTCCCCGAGACGCCCAGGAGCGTACCACCCATCGTCGTTGCGCCCACCGGCCACCCCACGCCTCGCCGACGCAACCAGCAGCTCCGCCACTTCGTCCTCGACCCCCTCACTAGGCCACGCCCCGCCGGAAGCCGCCGAACATCCTCACCGAGCTCGTCTTCAACCTCCCGACGACGAGATTGCTTTCGCCGCCCCACTAGCTTCGACACCTCCCCGGCCCCACCGTCTACACCGGCCGACTCACCGTGAGCCACAACACTTAAGCTAATAAATCATGATAAAATGTGGTTTGACAAAAACTTCTGAGTGTTTTGGACCTTGCCTTGATTGGATTTTGTTTGTTGTGTGCAAGTGCTCTAAAAATCAAATAAATCCTCCAACTCTTATACTCCTTCTCCTTGATCCAAAACCTTGCCCAATGATCATGCCATGTGTGTAGGACATAAAAACAATTTCTTGCAAAAATATTTTGGCCAAAAAGAATTTTATAAATTAGGTTTTCCAAAAACCCCTGAATTGAGACTTGAACTACAAGTACTTAATTAAGGGTGTGAAAAATCTTTCAAAAAGTATATTTGAAACCTATTAGGTATAGGGCTCCCATAAACCTCAAAAATACAATTTGAAAAGTTATTTTCCTATTTTATTTAAAGGCTTTTTCTTAAGGCCAGAAATGGTCTTTAATAGGTTAAAATTATTTTAATGTTTCAAAAATATTTGAGAAAATTTAGGGAAACTCAGTGGACATATATTTTCCATATATATGAGTTTAAACACATGGTCATGTTCAAAATATTGGACAAAGCCTCCCAAAACCATTTCTGCCCATTTCAAGGATTTGAAATATTTCTACAGGAAATATTCCCCAACAATTCCAAGAAAATTCTAGCATGTCACATATGACATGTTTGATGATCTTGACAAGTGTCATGTCATGGAGAATAGTATAACCCCCTGAAACCCTCTCAAAACCACTTCTGTCTTTTTTCAAGTTTGAACATTTTTGCACTGTCAAACATGTCCAAATGCTTTGAAACTTGGTGCACATGCTCAAATGGTGTAATAATGCATCTAGACCAAATGGCACAAGTTGGAGAGAATGTTAGCTTGATCAAAGTACCCCCAAACCCTTTCTGTCCACAACCAAATTTGAGCAACTCTACATTGCCAAGTGTGTCCTTTTGATCTGAATTTTTGTGGACATGTTCAAATCCTCAAATGATGACACTACACCAAGTGGTGCATCAAGGAGAATAGATTTGCATGACTAAATCTTGGTAAAGCCATTTCTGTTAATTTCTAGGGTTTACCAAAGTTACATTGGCAACTTTGCCCAAATGAGCTCAAACTTTATGAAACACCCTATTTCTATTGTCCATTTTGTCCTATTAAGTCTCATGGCAAATGGAGTTCATTTGCTTACCCAAACAAACATCAAACACCTTCTGCTACCTTACCAAAAATTCCATTTGGACCTCTTCCACTAATCTCCATGGGCTCAACTTTGTACCACAGCTGATCCTAGCCCCCTTATACCTCCAGTAACAAGGGCAAGTCCTCAGATCAATTATTGGGGGGATAAAACCCCACTTCCTCTCTCTGGACAGCCATTTTCTCTCTCTCTCCCACAACCTCTCTCCTCTCCTACTGGCTCTCCAGGGCATCCAATGCCTCTCCACACTTCTTTACTACCCCCTAGCACTACCAGACATTAGTGGCCGCACCCACTTTGCCAAAACAATGGCCATGCCGGCCAAAGACGCGCTCTGGAGCGTGCTACAGTGCGCCCTAGCACTGTAGCCGCTCTGTGCCCGAGCCATCGGACCACCTAGGGCCTCCCCCTCGTGTCCCCCGAGGTCGCCTTAACGTCCAATACACGGCATGCTGTCGGCCCCCTTCTTCCTCTCTCTCTCCTGCCCCTGCTCGCACGCGCACCATGGCCGCCTGAGAGCTCCAATGGGCATGCTCACACGCGCGCTGCCCTGACGCTCGCCCGCTCCTTCTCTCCCTTCCCCTGGACGTAGACCACGCCCAGGAAGACCCCCGACTCGAAGCCAAGCACTCCCGTGGCCTCCAGTGATGGCTACGACCTCGTCGGCGCACGGCCCGGCTGTGCACCTCGCCCCCTCCTATTTGAGGCCACCCCCGAGCCCCCTCTCTACTCCTTTGGCTCTCTATCCCTCCCACGCACTCCCTGGGCCAACCCACTCCACTCCTCGAGCCCTCCATTGCTCCCCATGGCCGGAGCCGAGCAGCCGAACTCCGCCTAAATTCGCGCCCACCTCTCCTCCTCCTTCCCTCTGGTCCGCACTAGAGCACCACCACCATCACCGTGAGCCCCTCCCGTGCTTCTCCCTCTCCTCCCCATGGCTGTTCCGTGGAGTTCCATCACCACCGTCAGCCTCATCCGCCGTGGTCGACGCCCTGCTCGACCCGGTGCCCCGGGGCGACCGTGCCACCCACGGTTGCACACGTCTGGGTCCCCTAAGCATGCCGGTGGGCGGAGCATCGCCAGAGATGCCCTGCAGCGCTGGCAAGACGCCATCGACATCGCCCCTGCCTCTCCTCTGTCGAGCGGGAGGTTGGGGATGAAGCCGACAGGCAGGGCCCGCCTGTAAGCCATCGGGCAGCCGGGCCCGCGCATTAGTGGAGGCGGCTTCTCCTATGCGCACCTCCCGCAGCGAAGACACATCCCCTTAATACGCCTTTGGCGTAGGCAGCCAGTGCGCCCGAGCCACTGGGCCGGCCCAGTGTGCAGCGGTGCTATATTGCGCTCGGCACGCGCTTTAGGTATAACCTAAATCTTTTTCTTTTCCTTTTTCTTTTTCAGTAAATTTCGAAAATCCATAAACAATTCAAATTAACTCCAAACTTGATGATTCAAATTTCCAGTAGTTACTAAAACCATGCCCTATCACATGGTGCTATTTGCACATTTTTCCAGAACACTTCCCTTCACACATATTTAAAAAATCCTATTTTCTTATGTCCGTGCTGAACTTTAGAAAATCACAATGGGCCCATTCTTTATCCAAATGCAATGATTCTAACTCCTAGATACTTATAAGTTCAAAACTTAGTTTCTGAACATTTTTCCCAATACTTTACATGCGACATGTAGTATTGGTCCATTTCTCGATATATTGCCAATTTTGCAAATTCATAGGAAAATGATTTGAACTCCAAATCCAGTAAAACCAACTCCTATATGCTTCTAAAACCATTCCTTGATAAATGGGTGCCTTCAATCCTTTTAAAAAAAATAATTTTCCTGTACACTTCTTGCAAATCTATTACTCCCTTGATTCCATCATATTGAAATGTTCAGAGTTATCCATTGATCAAATCCCAGTGAAACCACCTTGGTCATTCCTAATATGACCAAGTGTATCCTAGAAAAGGCCAACTCACTTTTTAGAGCACTTTTATTTCCTGCCTTGTTGTGTTGCTTATTATGGTTGCTTTCAACGATAGTTGACAAAGTAGACAAAATGCTTGGAGTTGGACCAGAGATATTTGAAGACCTCGAAGACTTTGTTAAAACAGGCAAGCAGCCCTTTGACCATGATGAACCATTTTACATCATGATGGCATTTTCGTTGCTTCACTGAGTGCATGATATACCTTGAATGGCAACCTTGCTAGGCTTGCCTCCGTTGCATACTCCATTGATACTTGCATTGTTCATGACTCTACCCTTGCTTAGAGTTGTGTTGGTGGGTTGTAGAAATATGCTATAGTAAATGGCTACGCAAAGTGGGTCAGGGTTATGCATGGAAAAAAACAAGTGTGGTTTGACATACTTGCGAAAAAGCCCAGTGGGTGCCACTAATGCCCCTGGGAGATGATGATGAACTAGGTCACTACTTGGTGGAGAGGTAGTGTACCGAGGCTCGATAAAAGTGTTGTTTACAGAGACGGATTAGGTTTAAGATTTGTCGACTGTCCCAACCTTACATGCGCAACCACTCTACTCTTGTATGGGAAAGGGCATTATTGATTACCTAGGCCGATACTAGCTTGGAGCCCGCATTACTAGTGACGGGGGAGAGTTGGTGCTCTCTCTCGGGATGGGGTCGTGCCAGGTAGGGCGGCCAAGAACATTTTTATGGGGCACCGGACACACCGTTGGTACCCCGTGCCAGTGGTATGTGATGAATATGGGAGCGAGGCTCCACAATTTTAAGTTGTGAAATGTTGGGCACGGGGGTTACTACCAATCGAGTGGACTCCATGTTAGTGTCGTCTAGGGAAAGATAGTGATCGGGTGCTTACCCCGGGTACTTGAGGTACCGCGGGTCGTGGATGACACGGAAGTTCCCCGGATCTTGTGGGTAAAGTGCGCAACCTCTACAGAGTGTAAAACTGTTCGAATAGCCGTGTCCACGGTCAAGGACAGTTGGGTGGTGCTGCTTAGACTACGTCCATATGTTTCTGACAAACAACATGGTTTGGTAAACATATTGACGTGATTCGTGAGGAAGTCATGATGAGCTTGAGCATGAGTTGTTCGTAACTCTCTCTCGATGTTGATGTCTGTAACCTCCTGATACTTGTTGCAGACGCATTCATATTCTTGATAAATGTTGATCATACTTGCATCAGAAAAACTAGCTTTCCGCAATAATGCCAAAATTAGCAGTAGTGCCTTGCATAATTATTCTGTTATCACCCTTGGGTTGCTTGCGAGTACATTCAAAGTACTCATTGGCTTGCCACTGGTTATTTTATTGGCCAGGCATGAAAGAACAGGATATGATGAAGAATACTTCGGTGACAAACATGCGAGCTAGGACGCTTCCCAGTCAGAATGCCTATAGGGTTAAGGCATATGGCATGGGTCCAAGTTGTTATTGAAGATTTCCGCTGCGATGATACACTCAAGACTTGACCATAATGGTCCTACTTGTGTAAAACGGTATGTATGGATGTAAGACTCTTGTTATTTAGCTTCTGTGTGTTTAGTGAGAATTGATCTCTGGGATCACTGTACACGTGCATTCGGTGATCACGACTTATGAGTCGGGGTCCCCACAGCCCCACGCCCTGAATTAACCATAGTTTATTTCCTGTTTAGTTTTAACTAGTCATAGTGGCCCCGTGCGTCCGCGTTGACCTTGCTGACGTGGCCTTGACCGACCCCACCCGTCAGTGACCCAAGCTAGCAATGTGACAATGACACGGGTCAGGTTTGACCTGGAGCGGTCAGTTGACCTGTTGAAGTCATCATGGCATCATGTTGACGCATTAAATGTTTTCTAGGATTTTAAATAAATTAGTAATGATTTATTTATTTCAGAAAATATCCAAAACTTCTAAAATTCATAGAAATTCAACTGTAACTCGAAATGAAATAATTTATATATGAAAAATGATCAGAAAAATCCAAAGAATCAGTTTATGGCATTTTAATGCATGTCTAAGAAATCTAAAGGTACCGTGTATGACAATTTGAATTAATGAAATTTGAAATTCCTTATGTGGAGTTTGAATTTGAATCTTGTGTTCAAACCAACTCCATTTAAGTCGTTGCTAGCTGCATTAGCTCAAATCACAGCATATTGCCATGTCATGATCATGCATCATATTTGTTGCATTGCATTGATTGTGTTCCTTCTCTTTTGTTGGTGTTTGTCCCCTCTCGGTAGCAGACGATTCCGACGTTGAGATCGATGTCACTGATGAAGAACAGTACTATCTTCAGAAGTGCCAGGCAAGCAAAACCCCATTGAGCATTTCGATACAATCCCACTCCCTCGCTCTTTCTCTCTTTTACTGCATTAGGACAACAACGAATCAACTGTTACATGCTGCGGTAGTTGAACCCCTTTCCTCTGCATGACATGTCTTTGCCACAGTAAATAGTTGAAACCCACTAGCATGAGTAGGAGTTGTTTGAGCCATGATGTGCCTACTCATTCATGCTTGCTTGTTATGCCTACTGTTTGCTTAGAGTTTTGTCAGGTCTGATTCATCGGGGATGAATTGGAATGTGGTCATCATGTCCTACTGTCGGGAGCTAAGTGTGTGAACATGATTTGGCAAAGGTAGCGGTGAGAGGCCATGTAGGAGTACATGGTGGGTTGTCTCATTGAAACCAGCCTCAGGAACTGAGTTCTATGTTTGTGATCCAAGACAGTTACTACCACACATTGGGATCCTTAATTGACTCGACTTATTAATTACCTTGATCTCTGTCCAGGAGTTGCAAGTAGTTTCTGGTGTTTGAAGCATGCTGGAGGCCGTGCGGAGCGCTAACCCTAGGGGTGGGCTGTGATGCAGTAGGCACGTGGCACGGTGTACCGAGATGCCCGTTTGGTGCCTCGGGAACACTGCACACATCATTCGGGGACGTAGTGGAAACCTCGGCCGGACTCCCTGCGGATGGAACCTAAATAGGCGATAAACCTGGACTTGAGACTTGTGTGGTTAGTCAGGTCGTGTCCGACACCTTCATGGGCTTCCGCTTGAAGGTTGCGGAGTACATGTCGTGTAACGGTGATAAGTGGTGGAAGTGTGTGTGAAGAAGTACACTCCTGCAAGGTTGACATGATCTATTTGAATAGCCGCGTCCATGGTAATGGAATACCGGGTTGCTTACATTGTTCATAGACAAGTGAAAGTGGATACTCTAAAATGCGCAAGATAAGCGTGAGTGCTATGGATGGCCTTCTCATTGGCAGACGGGAGCGGATCCATAGTGGTGTATTGATATGGCAAGTATGTGGACTCGTGTGCGCCACCTCAAAAGAGTTACTTGCAGTCATAGTACATGATAGCCATTGAGTCAAAGCTGGCTTGCTACAGTTAAACTCCACCACCCCTTTACTAATACTGATGCATATGTAGATAGTTCTGATGTAAGTCTTGCTGGGTACATTTGAACTCATGTTTGCTTAATTTATATTTTTTGCAAAGAGACTTCAGTCTCACTAGTAGTTTTGCGTGGACTTCGATGTCTAGCTTGTTACCTCAGCTACGATCTTGTAACCTTGGGAGGGTCTTGTAGATAGTCAGGCTCTAAAGCCTTCTTCCTTTTCAGATGTCTGTATCCAGACATGTTTATGCTTCTGTTGCCTGTATGCTCTGTATGTTGGGTCATGTGACTTATGATTGTAATTCTTACTATGTATGACTCTTCGGAGCCTTATGAATAAATACGTTGAGTCGTAGAGTTTTGTTGTGATGCCATGTTGTATTTGCACATATCGAGCATATTGTGTGTATGATTTTGAAATGCTTGGTATGTGTGGGACCGAAAATCTAGCTGCTTATTCTTGGTAGCCTCTCATACAGGGAAATGTCTCCTAGTGCTTCCATTGAGCCATGGTAGCTTGCTACTGCTCCGGAACACATGGGATGATCGGCATGTGTCCTTCTTTGCTCCTGTGTCTGTCCCTTCAGGGAAATGTCACGCGTTGTTCCTTTAAGTCCTTGTAGCTTGCTATGACTTGGGTTCATACGTTGATGACCGACACGTGCATTGCTGGGTCAGGTATGCCTATCCTGGTAAGTTAGTGGCACCTTGGGTTTACGACTAGTCATGTCGGCCCAGGTTCTCTGTCATATGGATGCTAGTGACACTATCATATATGTGAGCCAAAAGACACAAACGGTCCCGGGCCAGGTAAGGTGGTACCCATGGGGATAGCGTGTGTGAGGCCGCAAGGTGATATGATGTGTTACATGCTAGATTGGTGCGACTTAGGATCGGGGTCCTGACAACTTTGGTATCAGAGCCTGACTGCCTGTAGGATTCTCAAGCCAAACTGGTCAAAGTTGAGTCTAGAAAGGCTTTAGTTATATAAATGAATTGATTGTGGAAGGGAACGTAAGGCTCTTTTTACTCCTTTACCTTATGTCCTTCTGTCGGTGTACAAAAATAGGGGCGCATCTTTGTACCCCTTTTTCCTGTGCACGGGCAGTCAGAGCCACACCCACGGCCACACCAAACAGAACGAGGGAGGTGAGCCAAGGTAAGATTGAAGCCCAAGACAATTAAAGCAACGCCAATGCCAAGACCACAAAGAGCAGACGGACAAAGCAAGTTCCCCCGACAAGACCCTTGCTGGGTGGCCTCAGCGGCCCCAGTAAGACTCTTGCCGGGACAACTCGCCCCGCACCAAAAGAGCGAGCCACCCTTGAGCCCACGACCCCCAGTGCCATCATCAGCGTGGGGCCAGGGCCCGGGAAGGCACCCCTGTGGTGGCATGTAGATCTTTGTGAAGACATATTCAAGATCAGATTAGAAGACGACGATTCTCGGCAAGATCCTTGCCAAGGAAGGCCACCAGACCCCCGGCAAGATCCTTGTCAGGGACGACAACACGCCACGGCGAGACCCTTGTCGGGCCACCCGGCAAGGCCCTCGCCAAAGGCGCCAGCAAGGCCACTGCCAAGCCCACGTCAACCAAGCTTCCGCCGCCATTCACATGCAGCTGCTAGCCTAACCAGCTGGGCGGGCACCTGCGTGGCAACATGCAGCTCCCAGGCCAACTCATCAAGCGCCTGCGTGGCGACATGCAGATCTTTGTGAAGGCTCCATCACTGCTCCAACTCAGCTGCCTGCCTACCTACATGGCACCGCACGCATCCCTGGCCGAGGCGCGTGTCAAAGCGAGGAGGAGCGACGACGGATGGGACGGGCCTCGGCCCCGTCCCCGATAAAGCAAGAGGACACCTAAGCGATGCATTAAATGCACCTTGTCCTGTAATACGAGGGATAACCTTATGCCACTGTAGACCTTTCCACCTCCTGTGTGCCACCGTGGCAACCCCATTTTCCTATAAAAGGAGGCCCAAGGCGACGAGGAGAGGGATTCGGCACTTTCGAACCACACACTGACCACAGTTCGAGAGCTCAAGAACTCTCAGAAAACACCCACCAAAGCAGGACTAGGGTTTTACGCATCCTCGCGGCCCTAACCTGGGTAAACGATCCTTGTGCTGTCTACTAGCCCTGCTCTTCTCGCAACCCTGCGCCCCAACAACCGTAGTAGGGACTCTGTTTATCCCATAGGTGTCGTTCCACACCGACATCTTTGGCACGCCAGGTAGGGGGCACAATTGTGAGAATCTGGTCTAGTAGTTAGCCTGACAGTTCTTCGTCGCCATGGCCCCTAAGAAGAGGACGGCCATGGCAGTCGATTCGTTGGGAGCCGAATGACCCGTGCCGGTGCAGACGAGCAGCGGACCGGTCACAGATAGGACCCGGCCCGCGGCCCGCGAGCACCAGCATTGCCCAGGCAGTCGGAGCCTGGCAAGCAGCGTCGTTTGTGCGCTAGACGACTGGCTACATGTCACCGGATCCAAGGACGGAGCTGGGCCTCCCGCAGGTGGCGCGGGGCCCTCCAGGGGCGTCGTTGTGCCGACTCCGGGCGGCGCGGCGACCTCCACGACGCCTACACCGGCGACCACCACGCGTTCTTACCATGGTGTGCGCGCCGAGCAGCGTCACCATGATGGTGACCCTGGGCACCGCCGTGGGAAGAGCCCTGTGCGTCATCGGCAAGATGAGGGTGTTCAGCATGCTCGCCGAAGCGCTAGCGAAAATGGCTCGCAGCCGCTGGGTCGTGACGAAGCTCCTTCTAACGTAGTTAGAAGTCGAAGCGCGCCGCGATCCACGCAGCTGTCGCCGCCACCCACGCCAGCGGAAGCTTTGGCACGCGCACAACTGCTCCTCGACTTCCCTCCTGCTGCGGAGAAGCTCGACGAGTGGAGGGCCACCATCCGGAGCCTCGTCGCCGTCGCAAACAAAGACGATCCGCGACCGGCGGGGCCCTCGGGCCGGTGCTCCACCAAGCCACCACATGCTGGCGTTGGGAGGACCGGGGGAGCTACGGCCATGGTGCACTCTCCTCCTCCTCGCCAGCCGCCGCGGGCGTCGGCCCGTTGTGACGACGCTTGTGATAACATCTCCATAGCGTCGTCCGACCCGCGGACCTTCCGCCACCAGCGCCAGGTCCTTCGAGAGCGAGCTCACGAAGACACTCGAACCACCGTCGAGCGCCGGCGCGAAACGCGATGCCAGTCGGACAAGCAGGCGGGACCCGCTATGGACCACCCGGCACCGGGGGCCCCGGTGGCCTACCTTATGAGGTGGGCTGCCCGGATTTTACCCGTGAGCTGAGGCAGTTCCAGTGGCTGTCCCACCACATGTTCAAGCCCGACCTCGGCGAGAAGTACACCGGCAAGACCCATCCGTCCGAGTTCCTCAGCATCTACACCATCGTGATGCAGGCCGCTGGGGCTCGCGACGACAAGGTGCTTACCAACCATTTCCCGCTGGCGCTCAAGCCCAATGTGATGTCTTGGTTGATGTACTTGCCGGTGGATTCCATTTCTTCCTGGTCAGATCTGTGCCATGAGTTCGTTGGCACCTTCACAGGAGGCCACCACGCTCATGGCCAGACCAGTGATCTGCGTATCTTTTCCCAGAAGGAAGGGGAGACCCTACGCAAGTACATCCAGAGATTCAGCCGGGTGTAGTACAACCGATGTTCATCCCGCCGCTGTGATTAGCGCGTTCCACCAGAACGTACGCAATCGCAAGATGCACGAGGAGCTAGCCATGACCAAGGTTAAGGATGTGGCCGAGCTCTACGTTATGGCCGATAGGTGCGCCCGGGCTGAAGAGGGAAGGAAGTACCCCGGCGAAGACGCCGGCACGGAAACCAACTCTACTGATGAAGATGCCGCCACCCCGACAAAGAAGAGACAGCATTGCAATAGGAAACGCAAAGGCAAGGCCATGCTTTCCGTTGAGGGATCTGATGATACTGGTACCGGCAAGAAGGTCAAGGCAGACGCCCCCGATAATGAGATTGCCGGGTGCGCCGCCTGCCGGGCCCTGGCGGCTACCGACAAGCCAGGAAGCTCCGGCAAGCAATACTACAAGATCCACCGCACCAAGCGCCACGACCTCCAGAACTGCCGACAAGTCAAGCTGCTTGCTGAGAAGCAAAAGGCTGAGTACGAAAGGTGGGACAAGGAGAAGGATCATGATGGTGCTGAGGGATCCGGTAAGAAGCGTGGCGGCCAAGGAGGCCGCCCCAACAAGGACAACCAGCAAGAGAGGCCCGCCCGAGGCCGCAACAAGAAACAAGAAGATGACGATCACGACGAGGATGATGAGTCTGGTGAGCAAGGATTCCATCTTCGGAGCAAGGATTCCATCTTTTGAAGTTGTGTATGGTTTCCTACCTCGTGCACCTATTGATTTGTTGCCTCTTCCATCTTCGGAGAAGGTTAATTTTGATGCTAAACAACGTGCTGAATTGATTTTAAAAATGCATGAGTTAACTAAGGAAAACATTGAGCGTATGAATGCTAAATATAAACTTGCTGGAGATAAGGGTAGAAAACGTGTTGTGTTTGCACCTGGAGATCTTGTTTGGTTACATTTGCGTAAGGATAGATTTCCTGATTTGCGCAAATCAAAGTTAATGCCACGTGCTGATGGTCCCTTTAAGGTGTTAGAGAAAATAAATGATAATGCATATAAACTTGAGCTGCCTGCAGATTTTGGGGTTAGTCCCACTTTTAACATTGCAGATTTGAAGCCTTATTTGGGTGAGGAAGATGAACTTCCGTCGAGGACGACTTCATTTCAAGAAGGGGAGGATGATGAGGACATCAATACAATTGTTACACCCACAGCCCCTGCTGCTATACATACTGGACCAATTACTAGAGCTCGTGCACGCCAACTAAATTACCAGGTACTTTCGTTTCTTGGTAATGATTCTAATGTTCATGAGAATATGATGCTGCCTAAATTGGATACATTTGTTTTGCTTACAAATGAAGGGCCTAGCTTGGAGAAGGATGAACATTGGAGCAAGAACAAGCATGGAGATGATGGCATGCGCAAGGGGAACAAGAACGGAGTTACAAGTGATGATTTCAGGACTTTGAAGCCACCATAATGGGTGCATGAAGCCTTGGACGAAATATACAAGATGCCACTTCATAAATTTCGTCCCGAGGCTATTTTAGGTGCTGCGTCACCTTATTATTGGGCCAGGCCCATGTAATTTCGAAATACATAAGTATATGCTTTTTTTTAGAGTCCGTATGTGTGGGGAAACAAGAGATAGGGTTGATTTCGGACCCCTCCACCAAGGGCCACGAAATTCCCCCCCTCTTCCTCCATATATACAGCCCTTAGGGCATCATTTAGACTTTGGGTTTTGTTTAGATTAAAAGTTCGCCATAGCTGCAACTTCGCATACTTCGTTTGTGTTCAACGACTAGACAAAGGCGTCACAGAACCCCACCTTGATCCATAAAGCTTTCATCTTATATTCGCAAATATCCAGATTGCAATCTCAGTTTCTTGCTTGTTCTTCGTTTGCTCGCAGGAAACAGACCCTCGTGGTCAGGTTGATCGTGCTCCGGCGTGGTCAATAACCTCTCAGAGTTGGTTTAGCGATTGCTAAGGCGCGACGTCCTCGCACGTTCGTAGTCGGATCGTCAAAGTCGACTTCCACCAAAGCAAAATCCACCATCTCATCGAAAGACGGGACACCTTTGCCTCTATCAAGTGGTATCAGATTTCCAGGTTGCTCGGTGAGATTTTACAGTTTTTCGTAGTTTAGATCGAGTCTGTTTTTCATACCTATAGTCCACGAAAAAGCCACAAAAAAAATTAGGGTTAGTTCATCATATCCGAACCAATCTGAGCCTTTGCATAATCTTTTTAGGGTTTTGCTTTGTTGAATTTGCGGTTGCATCGTCGTGTCTAGTTGCTGGTCTTAGAGTCTAGTCTTTTAGAGTTTCGAGTTCTGGTCATAAGTTGTCACGCCGCCGCCGCACCATCATCATCGCCCCTGCCATCTACCACCACCGCTTATCCGCCACCGCTCCGAATCCGTATCCATATGCCACCACCAATCTGTGTCCATATACCACCACCGATCCATATCCATATACTACCACCGCTACCACCACCGCTGCCATATACCACCACCATATATCCACCACCAATCCGAGTTCCTTGCATATTAGGTTTGTTTTCGGGATCCATCTAATTTCTGATTCTTGTTTCCTTGTCTGAGTAGGTTTCGGATTCCAGCAATCTTTTGCCGTCCATAGAAGAGGTTGGTTTCCAAAAAAAAGAGAGAGTCCGGAAACCACCCTCCGTTTAGGCCCAAAATTTTCGGAAAACGCACTTGACAAAAAAATTTCTGGCTATCCTATTTTTAGGTGTTTCTAAGCGTATTGAGACAGTCGCCGTTATAGAAAGTTTTTTTTGACCCGTTTCCAGTTTTTGGGTCCGGGCAGTCAAATTTTTTTTTTTGCTCACAAAAATTTCGTGCCCATCCTGTCAGTTTGACCTGGGAAGAGTTTTGAGACACTCGCCATTATAGTGATTTTTCGCAAAAAAAAAGAGAGCAGCACAAAAAAAGGAGCGCAAAAAAAAAGAGCGAAAAAAAATCTGAGAGTGTGCTTTTCCCTTGTTTACGTGCAGCGCCGTGATTTTGTTAGTGTTCTAGGCTCGCGTCTCTAGCACGGTCTAGCCTAGGACCAGCACAGTACCGTCGTTGAGCGTTTATTCAATTTTGCATCTCTGAATTGATTATTGCTGACCCTTTTTGCTACCATATTATAAGCCTTCCCAGCTCCACATACATCTACGTCGTGCGTTTGACACCCCCTGGTAATCGCTCTATCCAAGCTTTGAGAAGTTTTGACTACAACGGTTGCCGATCACCACCTGCTGCTGGGAAAGAACTGGTAAGAATTTGAGGTTTGCTTGACGGGTTTGTGATACACCACCACCACTTCTTAGTAGTCTGTAGGATCATATTCTTGTGTGTTCCTATTGCTGCTAACCATGCCAGGATCACAAGCCGACGAGATTGACTGGGAGAACTTATCGAACAAGGAGCTTCATGATAAGTTTCAGCAAATGATGACTGAACAGGTGCAAGATGTGCTGAACAATTTTGAAGAGGCCATGGAGAAGATTACTGGCCTTGAGAAGACGTTCGAAACAAAGCTCGATAACAGATTTAATGAACTGCTTGCGCGTCTTCCACCACCGGCTGCACCTGTCGCACCTCTGCAACAACAACAACTACGCCCCCTTCCGAATCAGTATGGACGAGCACAGCGTGTTCCTATTGAGCCAGGACAAAATTCTGGTGCCGCTGCTACTCCTATTGGTGCTTCTTTGGCTCCTGCTACTGCTGCTGCTGGTACCCAGGAGGATGATGATTATGTGGGAGATTATGAGGATGAGGTTGATCAAAATCCGAACTACGTGCAGCCACCAGCACCACCACCACCAAGTCGACCTCAGGTATATATTCGTAATGGTAGGCCTGCACCACCACCTCAGGTACGAGATGATGTCCATATTCCTAAACTGAAATTGAATATTCCACCATTTGAGGGTAGATATGTTCCTGATATATATCTTACTTGGGAGTTAGAAACTGAACAACGTTTTACATGTTTACAATATCCCGAGGAGAGACGGGTTGCTGCTGCTGTTTGTGCTTTCACTAGTTTTGCATGTGTCTGGTGGTCTGAACATTGTAGATTATATCCTATTCCAACTACTTGGGCTGCTTTGAAAACTGCTATGCGTACGCGTTGGGTTCCACCATATTATCAACGTGAATTGCTTCAAAAATTGTAGCGTTTAAGACAAGGAAAAAATTCTGTAGAAGAATATTATCAGGAATTACAAACTGGCATGATTTGATGTGGTATTGTTGAGGAGAATGAAGCTATGCTTGCACGTTTTCTGGGTGGATTAAATAGAGAGATTCAGACCATTCTAGACTATAAGGAGTATACTAATATCACTCGTTTATTCCATCTTGCTTGTAAAGCTGAACGTGAAGTGCGGGATCGACAAGCATTGGCGCGAACTAACTTTTCTGCAGGCCGACCTTCATCATGGACACCGCGTGCATCTTCTACTTCAACTGCACCAGCACCTCAATCAGGTGCCTCCTACAGCCGTGATACAAGAAAACAGGAACAACCACCATTATCTGCCAAGAGCGCACCTGCCAGGCCTGCACAAAGTTCTTCTTCTTCCAGGGCATCAACAGGGCACACAAGTGATATTATTTGTCGTTGTTGTAAGGGAGGAGGTCATTATGCGAGAGAATGCAAATCTCCGCATGTGATGATTGCTACCGAGGGTGGTGGATATGAGTCCGCTAGTGACTATGATGAGGAGACATTGGCTCTTATTACACGTGAAGAACATGGTGGTGATGATTCTGATCATGAGACGCAATACATGGCTCCTGAAGACACTGACATGTATGAATGTTTAGTTGCTCAACGTGTTTTGAGTGTGCAGGTCACACAAGCTGAGCAAAATCAGAGGCACAATTTGTTCCATACCAAGGGAGTTGTGAAGGAACGTTCTGTGCGCGTCATAATAGACGGAGGGAGCTGCAACAATTTGGCTAGCATGGAGATGGTGGAGAAGCTTTCTCTCACCACAAGACCACATCCACATCCTTACTACATCCAATGGTTCAACAAGAGCGGCAAGGTTAAGGTAACACGTACTGTTCGTGTGCATTTTAGTATCTCTACATATGCTGATTATGTTGATTGTGATGTGGTACCTATGCAAGCATGTTCCTTATTACTTGGTAGACCATGGCAATTTGATAAAAATTTTGTACACCATGGTAGAAACAATCACTATACTCTTGTTCATAAGGATAAAAATATTACTTTGCTTCCTATGACTCCTGATTCCATTTTGAAAGATGATATTAATAGAGCTAATAAAGCAAAACAGGAGAAGAATAAGAGTAAAAATCAGATTGTGGCAAAAGAATTTGAGCAACAAATGAAGCCTAATAATAAACCATCTAGTGTTGCTTCTGAAATTAAATTGAAAAGTGCATGTTTATTTGCCACCAAATATGATATTGATGAGCTAGATTTCAGCAAATCTGTTTGCTATGCTTTTGTGTGCAAAGAGGCATTATTTTCATTCGAGGACGTGCCTTCCTCTTTGCCTCCTACTGTCACTAACATTTTGCAGGAGTTCGCTGACGCTTTTCCACAAGACGTGCCACCGGGATTACCGCCTATTCGAGGGATTGAGCATCAGATTGACTTAATTCCCGGTGCTTCACTGCCAAACCGTGCACCATACCGTACCAATCCAGAGAAGACGAAGGAGATTATGCGTCAAGTACAAGAGCTTCTCGACAAAGGTTATATACGTGAATCCCTTAGTCCTTGTGCTGTTCCTATTATTCTAGTGCCGAAAAAGGATGGTACATCACGTATGTGTGTTGATTGTAGAGGCATTAATAATATTACTATTCGTTATCGTCATCTATTCCTAGGCTAGATGATATGCTTGATGAATTGAGTGGCTCTACAATATTCTCCAAAGTTGATTTGCGTAGTGGCTACCATCAAATTCATATGAAATTGGGAGATGAATGGAAAACAGCATTTAAAACTAAGTTTGGATTATATGAGTGGTTAGTCATGCCTTTTGGGTTAACTAATGCACCTAGTACTTTCATGAGATTAATGAACGAAGTTTTACGTGCTTTCATTGGACGATTTGTGGTAGTTTACTTTGATGACATATTGATTTATAGCAGATCTTTGGAAGAACATTTGGAACATTTACGTGTTGTTTTTATTGCTCTACGTGATGCACGTTTGTTTGGTAACCTTGGGAAGTGCACCTTTTGCACCGACCGAGTATCTTTTCTTGGCTATGTTGTTACTCCACAGGGAATTGAAGTTGATAAAGCCAAGATTGAAGCTATTGAGAGTTGGCCGCAGCCCAAAACGGTCACACAAGTGAGGAGTTTTCTTGGCCTCGCTGGATTCTATATGCGTTTTGTGAGAGATTTCAGCACCATTGCTGCACCTCTCAATGAGCTTACAAAGAAAGATGTGCCTTTTCTTTGGGGTACCACACAGGAAGAAGCCTTCACGGTATTGAAAGATAAGTTGACACATGCTCCTTTACTCCAACTTCCTGATTTTAATAAGACTTTTCAGCTTGAATGTGATGCTAGTGGAATTGGATTAGGAGGTGTGTTATTACAAGATGGCAAACCTGTTGCATACTTTTCTGAAAAATTGAGTGGGCCTAGTCTGAATTATTCTACTTATGATAAAGAATTATATGCTCTTGTTCGGACTTTAGAAACATGGCAACATTATTTATGGCCCAAAGAATTTGTTATACATTCTGATCATGAATCTTTGAAACATATTAAAAGTCAAGCTAAACTGAATCGTAGACATGCTAAATGGGTTGAATTCATTGAGACTTTCCCTTATGTCATTAAACACAAGAAGGGAAAATAAAATGTTATTGCTGATGCATTGTCTCGTCGCTATACTATGCTTTCACAACTTGACTTCAAAATATTTGGTTTGGAGACCATCAAAGATCAATATGTGCATGATGCTGATTTTAAAAATGTAATGCAGAATTGTAAAGAAGGAAGAATGTGGAACAAGTTTGTTGTTAACGATGGATTTGTGTTTCGTGCTAACAAGCTATGCATTCCAGCTAGCTCCATTCGTCTTTTGTTGTTGCAGGAGGCGCATGGAGGAGGATTAATGGGACACTTTGGCGTGAAGAAGACGGAGGACGTACTTGCTACACATTTCTTTTGGCCAAAGATGAGACGGGATGTTGAGCGTTTTATTGCTCGCCGCACTACATGTCAAAAAGCTAAGTCACGACTCAATCCTCATGGTTTATATATGCCTTTGCCTGTACCTAGTGTTCCTTGGGAGGATATATCTATGGACTTTGTTTTAGGTTTACCTCGAACAAAGAAGGGGAGGGATAGCATATTTGTTGTCGTGGATAGATTCTCGAAAATGGCACACTTTATACCATGTCATAAAAGCGATGATGCTGTTAATGTTGCTGATTTGTTCTTTCGTGAAATTAGTCGCTTGCATGGTGTGCCAAATACTATTGTTTCAGATCGTGATACTAAATTTCTTAGCCACTTTTGGAGATGTTTATGGGCTAAGTTGGGGACTAAACTGCTTTTTAGTACTACTTGTCACCCCCAAACTGATGGACAAACTGAAGTAGTCAATAGAACGTTGTCTACTATGCTTAGGGCTGTTTTGAAGAATAATAAGAAAATGTGGGAGGAATGCTTGCCTCATATTGAATTTGCTTATAATCGTTCATTGCATTCTACTACTAAGATGTGCCCTTTTGAAGTTGTGTATGGTTTCCTACCTCGTGCACCTATTGATTTGTTGCCTCTTCCATCTTCGGAGAAGGTTAATTTTGATGCTAAACAACGTGCTGAATTGATTTTAAAAATGCATGAGTTAACTAAGGAAAACATTGAGCGCATGAATGCTAAATATAAACTTGCTGGAGATAAGGGTAGAAAACATGTTGTGTTTGCACCTGGAGATCTTGTTTGGTTACATTTGCGTAACGATAGATTTCCTGATTTGCGCAAATCAAAGTTAATGCCACGTGCTGATGGTGCCTTTAAGGTGTTAGAGAAAATGAATGATAATGCATATAAACTTGAGCTGCCTGCAGATTTTGGGGTTAGTCCCACTTTTAACATTGCAGATTTGAAGCCTTATTTGGGTGAGGAAGATGAACTTCCGTCGAGGACGACTTCATTTCAAGAAGGGGAGGATGATGAGGACATCAATACAATTGTTACACCCACAGCCCTTGCTGCTATACATACTGGACCAATTACTAGAGCCCGTGCACGCCAACTAAATTACCAGGTACTTTCGTTTCTTGGTAATGATTCTAATGTTCATGAGAATATGATGCTGCCTAAATTGGATACATTTGTTTTGCTTACAAATGAAGGGCCTAGCTTGGAGAAGGATGAACACTGGAGCAAGAACAAGCATGGAGATGATGGCATGCGCAAGGGGAACAAGAACGGAGTTACAAGTGATGATTTCAGGACTTTGAAGCCACCATAATGGGTGCATGAAGCCTTGGACGAAATATACAAGATGCCACTTCATAAATTTCGTCCCGAGGCTATTTTAGGTGCTGCGTCACCTTATTATTGGGCCAGGCCCATGTAATTTCGAAATACATAAGTATATGCTATTTTTAGAGTCCGTATGTGTGGGGAAACAAGAGATAGGGTTGATTTCGGACCCCTCCACCAAGGGCCACGAAATTCCCCCCCTCTTCCTCCATATATACAGCCCTTAGGGCATCGTTTAGACTTTGGGTTTTGTTTAGATTAAAAGTTCGCCATAGCTGCAACTTCGCGTACTTCGTTTGTGTTCAACGACTAGACAAAGGCGTCACAGAACCCCACCTTGATCCATAAAGCTTTCATCTTATATTCGCAAATATCCAGATTGCAATCTCAGTTTCTTGCTTGTTCTTCGTTTGCTCGCAGGAAACAGACCCTCGTGGTCAGGTTGATCGTGCTCCGGCGTGGTCAATAACCTCTCAGAGTTGGTTTAGCGATTGCTAAGGCGCGACGTCCTCGCACGTTCGTAGTCGGATCGTCAAAGTCGACTTCCACCAAAGCGAAATCCACCATCTCATCGAAAGACGGGACACCTTTGCCTCTATCAGGGGAGGAGCCAGCCGAAGGGAAAGGTCACACTGCCCGTGACATTTGTAGGAGAGTTGAACTACATGACGGAGAGGATCGTCTTCGACGTGGCCGAGATCCCCTTTCCCTACAACGGGATCCTCGGTCGCCCGGCATTGGCCAAGTTCATGGCGGCGTCACACTACGCCTACAACATGCTAAAGATGCCCGGGCCATTGACCATCATCTCCGTCCCCTCCAACAAGAAGGACGCGCTGATCTGCGCCGACCACCTCTACCGGGAAGCAGTTGCAGTAGCTGTCGTCAAGGCACCTGCTCCCGCCGCTGACGGCCCGGGAGGGAAAAAGGAGCCTGGCAAGACCTCTCATACCCACTCCGACAAGCTCACCTCCTCGGAGTGTTGTGCTACCATTGAGGACGTGCCAGAGAGCTCTACTGACAAGAGCAAGAGATCCAGAGCCGAGCCGCCACAAACCAAGAAGGTGCACGTCGGGGAGGATGGCACGGGAGGGGCCTTCACATAGGCTCCACCCTCGACAGCAAATAGGAAGGCGTGCTCATCACCTTCTTGCGGGCAAATGTCGACGTGTTTGCATGGCAAGCGTCCGACATCCCCGGTGTTCCTAGGGAGGTGATTGAGCACCACCTAGCTGTCTGCCCCCATGCGCGGCCCATCAAGCAGAAGGTCAGAAAGCAGGCTCTGGAAGGGCAGGAGTTCATCACAGAGGAGATCAGGAAGTTGGAAGCGGCAGGTTTGGTGAGAGGGGTGCTCCACCAGACGTGGTTGGCCAATCCAGTAGTGGTGCGCAAGGCGAATGGGAAGTGGAGGCTGTGTATTGATTACACAGATATTAATAAGGCTTGCCCTAAGGACCCCTTCCTGTTGCCGCGCATCGACCAGATTATTGACTCCACGGCCGGGTGTGATCTGTTATCATTCCTTGACGCCTACTCAGGCTACCACCAAATCTTCATGACAAGAGAAGATGAAGAGAAGACAGCATTCATCACCCCATGTGGTACGTACCGATATGTTACGGATGCCTTTCAGGTTGAAGAGTGTCGGCTCAACGTTTGCAAGAGCAGTCCTAATTGGTTTTGAACCTCAGCTCCATAGAAATATGGAGGCCTACATGGATGACATAGTGGTCAAAACCAAGGACGGGCCAACTCTTGCGCAAGATCTGGAAGAGACATTTGCTAACCTGTGCCAGATTAACCTCAAGCTGAACCCTGAGAAGTGCGTCTTCAGCGTTCCGTCCGGAAAGCTTCTCGGATTCTTTGTGTCGCAGCGTGGGATCGATGCAAACCCAGACAAGTTCAAGGCTATTGAGCAGATCAAGGCGCCCAAGTGGATCAAGGATGTGCGTCGGCTCACTGGCTGCGTTGCCGCCATGAGCCGGTTTATCTCCAAGTCCGCCGAGCGCGCCCTTCCCTTCTTCAAAATTTTGAAGAAGGCAGGCCCAATAGAGTGGACACCAGAAGCCGAGGCAGCACTGCAGGATCTGAAGAAATACCTTTCTTCCATGCCGATACTGGTTGCACCTAAACCACAAGAGCCGTTGCTGCTGTATCTGGCGGTGACAAATCAAGTGGTCAGCGTCGTACTGGTGGCACACAGGGAGGTCGACGAGGAGGCGGCAATGGCGGCAGAACCAGCGGATGGCAAGCCAAAGATTCCCCCGGCAGGGCCTGGTGCCGACAAGGCGCGGCCCCCGGCAGAGTCTGGTGCCACAAAGGCAATGCCCGCGCAGTCGAGTGAAGTGGTGCCAAAGAAGAAGATGATGCAACACCCGGTTTACTTTGTCAGCTCCCTCTTGCAGGGGGCTAGGTCAAGGTATTCCGGCATACAAAAATTGCTCTTCGGCCTCCTTATGGCCTCGAGGAAGCTGCGTCACTACTTCCAGGCCCATGAGATCACTGTCGTCACCCGCCTCCCGTTGCAACGGATACTGCACAACCCGGACGCAACCGGAAGGATTGAGGAATGGGCCTTGGAGCTGCCAAGTTTCGGTTTAAAGTTTCAAAGTACCTTGACAATTCGGAGCAGAGTCTTGGCGGAATTCATCACAGAATGGACCTCGATGCTTGAGGAAGAAAACTAGGATACCACTCTCCCCGACAAGGAAGCAGACCGCGACTGGATCATGTACTTTGATGGGGCTTTCTCGCTGCAAGGCGCCGGTGCCAGTGTGCTACTCGTCGCACCCACCGGAGAACACCTCAAGTACGTGATCCAGATGCACTTCCCCAGGGAGATGTCCACCAACAACACCGCCGAGTACGAGTGATTGCTTGCCGGTCTCAGGATCGCGGCAGACCTCGGGGTTAAGAAGCTCATAGTCAGGGGCGACTCACAGCTTGTTGTTAGGCAGGTCAACAAGGATTATCAGAGCCCATTGATGGAAGCCTACGTAAATGAGGTGAGGAAGCTGGAGGAACGCTTTGACGGTATCCAGGCGGAGCACGTCCCCCAAGCGGAGAACGACACCGCCGATTACCTATCAAAGCGTGCCGCATTCAGGCTACCTGTGGAACTAGGTACCTTTTTGCTCCGGTTAACTCAACCATCTGTCGAACCATCAGCGGGGCAGAACAAGCGGAGGAAATCAGGTCCCGGCAAGTACTTTCCTACCAAGCCCCCTGGGGCTACCGGCAAGGGTGCTGCCGCAGACGCTGAGCCTGCCCAAGAGCGACTGGCTCCAACAGGGCGTCAAGCCTTGGCCGTAGAGACAACCACTCTCATGGTGGAAGAAATGCCTTTGGTCCTTGCCTTCGAGCCCCAGGCTCCGGCATGGGCGCAGCAGACCGTCCACTTCCTCCAAACAGGGGAGCTTCCTGAGGAGCAGGAAGAAGCAGAGAAAGTAGCCCGTCGGTGCGCCCTATACCAGTTCGTCGATGACATCCTATACCGGAGGAGGCCAAATGGTGTGAAACTCAAGTGCATCCCCGGGAGGAAAGACTGGAGCTGTTGGCGGAGATACATGGAGGCATATGTGGCTCCCACATAGGGTCAAGGGCCCTTGCCGGGAAGGCATTCCGGCAAGGCTTCTTCTGGCCCACAGCCCTCCAGGATGCGACGGCACTAGTAACCAAGTGTGAAGCATGCCAGTTCCATTCAAAGAAGCTCCATTAGCCGGCTCAAGCCCTTCAAACAATCCCCCTCTCCTGGCCATTCTCGGTCTGGGGGCTCAATATACTGGGCCCTTTCCCCCGCGCTGTCGGGGGCTTTGAGTACTTGTACGTTGCAATTGACAAGTTCACAAAGTGGCCGGAAGTGGAAGCAGTGAGGAAGGTGACTGCTCAGTCAGCCATCAAGTTCTTCAAAGGACTGGTCTGCCGTTTTGGTGTGCCAAACAGAGTTATCACCGACAACGGCACGCAGTTCACAAGCCTCACCTTCATGCAGTACATCCAAGACCTCGACAGCAAGGTCTGTTTTGCTTCTGTGGCACATCCATGGAGCAACGGCCAAGCGGAGAGGGCAAATGCTGAAGTGTTGCGAGGCCTGAGAATGAAGACCTTTGACAAGCTGCACAAGAGTGGAAGGCGCTGGATTGATGAGTTGCCGGCGGTTATTTGGTCGATCAGGACGACACCAAATCGAGTCACCGGCCAGATACCTTTTGCCCTGGTATACGGGGCAGAAGCAGTTCTCCCCACGAAACTCATATACGGGTCACCTCGAGTGCTCGCTTATGATGAGCTTGAGCAAGAGTCGTTGCGCCAAGATGACGGGACGCTCCTTCAGGAAGATCGTCTTTGGGTGGCTGTGAGAGCGGCATGCTACCAGCAATCCTTGTGCCGCTATCATAGCCACAAGGTTCATGCTCGAAGCCTTGAGGAAGGCGACCTTGTTCTTCGGTACGTTCAGTCGGCCAAGAATTCCAACAAGTTGACTGTCAGGACCCCGATCCCAAGTCACACCGATCTAGCCTGTAACACATCATATGACATTGCGGCCTCACGCACGGTATTCCCATGGGTGTCGCTTACATTGGCCCGGGACCGTTTGCGCCTTTTGGCTCGCGTATATGACAGTGTCGCTAGCATCCATATGACAGAGAACCCGGGCCGACATGACTAGTCGTGAACCCAAAGTGGCGCTAACTTACGGGGACAGGCATACATGAATCAGCATCAAACGTGTCGGTCATCAGCATGCGAATCCGGGCTGTAGCACTGGGCTAACAGGACTCCGGTGAACCAAGCTATAGCAGGCTAGGCAGGACTCCGGATGTCACCGCGTGACATTTCCCCGAAGGGAGAGACACAGGAACAAAGTGAATCACATGCCGGCCAGTCAAGTGTTCCGGAGCAGTAGTGCTGGGCTAGCAGGACTCCGGTGAACCGGGCTGTAGCGGACTACTATGGCTCATGGAAGCACAAGACTACATTTCCCCATAAGAGAGGCTACCAAGGATAAACAACTAGGTTGTCGGATCCCACAGATACCAAGCATTTCAATCATACACACAATATGCTTGATATGTGTAAATACAACATGGCATCACAACAAAACTCTACGACTCAAAGTATTTATTCATTAGGCTCCGAGGAGCGAGATATTACAAACATGGGTCTCATGACCCAACATTCAGAGCATACAAGTCAAAGCACATGCGGAAGCTTACCATGTCTGAGTACAGACATCTACAAATGAAAAAGGCTGAGAAGCCTGACTATCTACAAGACCCTCCCAAGGGTACAAGATCGTAGCTGAGGTAACAAGCTAAACATCGAAGTCCACGCGGAACTACTAGCAAGACTGAAGTCTCTCTGCAAAACATAAAATAAGCAAACGTGAGTACAAATGTACCCAGCAAGACTTACATCAGAACTATCTACAAATGCATCGATATCAACAAAGGGGTGGTGGAGTTTAACTGCAGCAAGCCAGCTTTGACTCGGTGGCTACCCTGAACTATGACTGCAAGTAACTCTTTTGAGGTGGCGCACACGAGTCCACATATTCACCATATCAATACTCCACTATGG
This sequence comes from Triticum dicoccoides, assembly GCF_002162155.2. Lineage (NCBI taxonomy): Eukaryota > Viridiplantae > Streptophyta > Magnoliopsida > Poales > Poaceae > Triticum > Triticum dicoccoides. Next base: position 366,905,563 of record NC_041392.1, read on the forward strand.
ATCCGCTCCCGTCTCCCTACGAGAAGGCCATCCATAGCACTCACGCTTATCTTGCGCATTTTAGAGTATCCACTTCCACTTGTCTATGAACTATGCAAGGGGTCCAAGTTTCCATATCCGAGGAATCCGGCTATTCGAATAGATAATGATAACCCTGCAGGGGTGTAGTTCTTCACATACGCTCTCGCCACTTATCGCCCTGTACACATCATGTACCTTGGCAACCTTCAAGCGGAAGCCGGGCGAGGGAGTCGGCCACGACCTGACTAACCAACAAGTCTCTAGTACAGGTTTATCGCCTATTCAGGTTCCATCCGCAAGGAGATCCGGTCGGGGTGTCGCTCACGGCCCCAAATGATGTGTGCAGCGTTCCCAAGCCCACCATCCGGGTGCCACTTGGTACACCGTGCCACTGTGCCTAGTCTGTCCCAAGCCCACCTGTACCGGGTGCCACTTGGTAGACTACTAACACTACCTAGAAACACCAGAAACTAGTTGCAACTCCTGGACAGAGATCGAGTTGATTAATAAGTCGAGAGGGGCACTTAAGCATTCTAATGCGTGGTAGTAGCTGTTCATGGATCAAACATAGAAATCAGTTCCTAAGTACGGCTGCAATGAGACAATCCACCATGTACTCCTACATGGCCTCTCACCGCTAACTTTACCAAATCGTGTTCACACACTTAGCTCTCAACAGTAGGACATGTTCACCACATTCCAATTCATCACCGATGAATCAAACCTGACTCAACTTTAAGCAGTAGCAGGCATGACAAACAAACATGAATGAGTAGGCACATCAGGGCTCAAACAACTCCTACTCATGCTAGTGGGTTTCATCTATTTACTGTGGCAATGACAGGTCATGCAGAGGAAAGGGATTCAACTGCCGCAACATGTAACAGTTGAAACGTTGTTGTCCTAATGCAGTAAAAGAGAGCAGGCGCGAGAGAGTGGGATTGTATCGGAATGAACAAGGGGGTTTTGCTTTCCTGGGACTTCTGAAGATAGTAAAGCTCTTCATCGGTGTCATCGAATTCATCGCTGGATCAATGTCTACTGAGGGGGGACAAACACCGGCAACTGAGAAAGAACACAATCAACACATGGCGATATGCAACAATATGATGCATGCTATGACATGGCAATATGAATGAGTTTTGGGCTAATGCAACAGAAAGTCATTTTAATTGAAGTGGAATTCAAAACTATATCAAATTCCAACTCCAAACCTATTATGAAATTTGCCCTAATCATGTTTTATCCTAAACAGTGAGGTTAACTTGCTCAAACATGCATGAAAATGGTACAGATGGATTCCTTGAATTTTTCTGATAATTTTTCATATATAATTTATTTCATTTGGAGCTATAGATTAATTTCTATGATTTTTTTAGAAGTTTAGGCAATTTTCTGGAATTTCCTGTATTATTTTAAATCCAGAAATTCCTTTACTGCGTCAGCACTACGTCACCGTGACGTCAGCTGGTCAACGGGGCAGTCCAGGTCAAACTGACCAGTGGGCCCCGTGTGTCAGTGTCTAATCTACTTAACTAAGTTAATTAACACTAACTAAACCTAACACTAATTAAATAGGGGGGCCTGGGCCCACACGTCGGTGGGTCAGGGGGAAGTCAAACCCTGGTCAAAACGGGGTCAACCCCGCCGGAGTTGATCCGCGGCTCGTCACCGGCGACCACTGGTCGCGGCGGAGTACGCGTTTGAGGCCTTGGGAGCGGCGGCTAAGGGCACCAGGAGGTAGCCCGAGCACGCGCGCATCCAGGGAAGCAGGCGGCTGTGTGCGGGGGCGCCAGAGCTCGTCGGAAACGAGTCTGTGGCGGCGGTGGTTCTCGGCCAGGATGGGAACGGCGGCTTTGGCGGCCAAACGAGAAAGGAAGCTAGGGTAGAGGCGGAGGAGCTCACAGAGAGGTCAGTGGAGGTCTCAGCGGGCTCAGGGACGGCTCGAGCGAAGCAAACCGACGACGGCGATCTCGAGCGCCCGAGGAAGGAGACGATGATGGCGACGAGGATGCAGGCCTCCGGGCTCGTGATCTTTGGCGGCGAGACGTGGCTCAGAACAGCGTAGCTATGGGGCCGGCCAGTGGCGCTTGGTGACGATGGCGCCCACGCGAGCGAAGCACGGCGTCGACGGCTGGTTCTCGGGTGGCTGCGGGAACGCGAGGGGAAGGAGGGAGAACGTCCAGAGAGAGGGGAGAGGTGCAAAGGGGGTCACGGGACGTCTCCAGGTGCGGAGAAGGGAGAGGGATGAGCCTCCGGCGCGAAGCAGGAGGTGGCGACCTCCCAGCGCGCGCGTGCGTGACTTCGCCTCTGCCTACTGGCAGAGGTTGAAGAAGACCACAACGCCCCTGGTGGGCTGGGCTGGCCAACTGGGCCGCCAGGTAAGTAGGGCCAGGTTTGCTTCCTTATTTTTAACCTTTCTAATTCTTTTCAATTTACTGTTTTTCTGTAGTCTGTTTTTTTAATTTAGTTTCACCACCAAATTCAATTTTGTTGCTTCCGTAAAATTATTGTGTGAACTATTTGGATTAATCCAAAGCCTCACAATAATTTTCAGAATTATTGGAGTTACAAAAATAATTATAGGCATTTATAACCCCAACTCAAATACCTATTGATTTAATTCAATGACCATAAATGTCAAGGAAAAATGGGCATCATCTCTGCTTAGGGTGTTCACCCTTTTCCATAAATAATGAACATTTTTGAAAGACATTTTGGGTTCACTGAAAAAAATTTAGTTGAACCTATTTGAATTTTATTGATGATAGGGTTTGAATCATCCCCATTACAAGTTTCGAATAAATTTAGACATGATGCATGGATGCTTATGCAACTATTTGCAATCAAATTCTAGGGCTGTGACATTGACGCCGAAGTGGGAAGGCCCTTATCGGGTAATGCGAGTCACCAGTCCTAGTGCAGTCTGCCTGGAGACCGAAGATGCCATCCCAGTGAGCAACTCCTGGAACATCGAGCATCTTCGCAAGTTTTACCCATAAGGCGTGGCTTGCCGGGCCTCCCGGAAAGCCACCTTTTGTACAAGCTTTGCCGACAAGGCATGTGACCCTTTGAACAAAGCTAGGCGCAGACCCTGAGCATAAATAAATGAAGCACTAGCGCCCTAAGTTATAGCATGCATGCTAGGTCGAGTCTCTTCCTTGGTTAGGGTTGATAGTGCTTAGCGGCGACTAACCCCTAGCCTAGAGGTCGAGTGTGCGTCTGTCTGTTCCCTTTTTGTCCTCCTTTCGTTCGCAGGGCACATGAGCACTTCTGCTGAGCTACTCAGAAAGAAGGAAACGGACCGGCGCCCCGACCCCGGGAAGCCAGAGTTGCCGGGGGCTGCAAGCACAAGGATCCAACCGCGGCAAGATGAGATTGCCAAGGGCCGCGGATCCAGATAAGTCTTTTATCCTATGTCATGCATTTCGGAACCGGACTGGGGCATGTGAAACCTTGTTTTTATCTCTAGGCTGTCGTGCTCCCCTTTTTCCTATACCTAGGGATTATTTCCTGGGTTCGGATTTGGTCGTAGCCGCGGCGGCAAAGAGGTGGGACGAGGATCCTAAAGCCCACTTCATCTCTGCCTCCGCCAAGAGCGTGAGAACGGTCGAGTGGAGTGGGGGGACGGCAAGGCCTGTTGTCGGGCGAAAAATGTTTATCTTAAAACAATAACAAGGATTCGCTCCTTGTCGCGGGATTTACCCACGAACGAAAAACCTGGCAAGCATGCCTTTTTCATTAAAAACATCCCATACAGGTACAGTTCGTGCGAGATGAAAAACATGAGAAAGGGGATTACAAGTTTTAAATTTAACAAAGGCCCGCAGGCTTACAAACTAAAAAAGAGATAAGATGCCCGTAATCCCTTTCTTGTCCCTCTCCTCAGGAGGCAGGTCAAGGAGGCAAAAGGGCAAAAGGGGCGCCTAGGCAAGCTACGAGCAGCAGAAATCACCAAGAGAACATCTCGGTGGCCACCCACGGGCAGGCCGGTGATGACGGTGCCGGGAAAGGAGCTGGAAGACGAGGCGACAGGACCGACAATACGTGATGAAGGCGTCAGTGCCCGCGTACTCCGAGTTGACGGCCTTGCCGCCCGCCCTCTTCCTCTTCCGCAGCCTCCCGACGCCAGCCGCCCAAGGAGACAACCCCAAGAAGTTCAAGGAGCTGGCCTTGTCCCCGACTAGCTTCTGCCGGAGGAGCGGCTAGGTGCAGATGCTGCTGCTGCTGCACCCGCCCAGGCGCGGGGTGTCCAACGCCTAGTCGGACTCGTCCCCGCTGTCCTCCTCGTCGCCCTCGCTCGGGGACGAGTTTCCATCGTCAGAATATCCATCAGAGGAGCTCTCCATGCAGCATTTCAGACGAGTTCCAAACTCTCCGAAGACCTTGATAGAGAGCAGGTCGTCCTCCATTAACTTGAAGTAGAGGACGAGCCCCCCTGTCAGGCTGTGGATGCGGGCGAACGTCTTCCATCCATGGCGGAGATACATAACTCGAGGAGCCGGGAAGTCGACGTCGACCCACGTGCCCCCATTCCTGCAGCCCCTCATGTGCAACCTGAGGGTCTGGGGCGGGGCACGCTCCATCACCCGAGCGAACAGAGTGGGGAGACGAAGACGACGATGCGGGGGCCGGCGGAGCCTGATGAAGAACTCGCAAGGCTGGTCTTCAACGTGGCCCTCCATCGGGAAGGGCATCATTGGCAGGGCGAGGCCGGCGCGTCGCCCCGTCCTCCTCTTCCCCGAGCGCTACGGCCTCTGCCCCGGCCTCGCCCCTCCCCGTTCCCCTCACGGTCGGTTCCACCACCACGGGTTCAGAAGGGGGAGGGACGCGCTGTCGAGCGGGGACCCTCGCCGCCACCATCGAAGGACCAGGATTCCCTTTCTCCATGGCGGGTGAGAGGAAGGAGCATAAGCAGAGGGAGATAGAAGATGGAAGAATGTGGGGTGCCATTTCCCCCCTTCCTCCTCTTTATAAAGGAACGGGGTTGAGGCTCGGCCGCCCCGCTCGGCCAATCGAGACACCAGAGGCGCGGGGAATCAGGACCGACCCACCGCCCCAACCAGCGGCGGCCTGGTTTCTCGCCTCCATCGTTTGCCACCACAAGCGCATGAAAGACGCGTGGCAGACGTGCAGAACTGAGGGGATGGGTGAGGCGACCTCTCCCCACCCCGTGATCATGGGGAGTGGATGCCTTGAAGACCGCACCCCGATCCCGCTCAGTAAATGAGCCGCGCCTCCACGCCTCCCCCTTTTTACGGGGAAGATGCGAGCCGCCTCTTTACTGCGATGTGACGCATGCGTGTGGAAACCGCCCCACGCATGTCGCCCATGTCACGCACACCCCTCCACGCCGCGCCACGCGCGCGGGTCGTGGGAGGCGGAGCGCGCGAAGAATCTTACCACGGTAAAAACCGCCCCACCTATCCGCACACCATTTTGGGCTTGGCCCAACAACGCATTCCGCTTATGTGCGGCCCAGGCCCCGGGGTTCCTGTCGGTGTACAAAAATAGGGGCGCATCTTTGTACCCCTTTTTCCTGTGCACGGGCAGTCAGAGCCGCGCCCACGGCCACACCAAGCAGAACAAGGGAGGTGAGCCAAGGTAAGATCGAAGCCCAAGACAATCAAAGCAACGCCAAGTCCAAGACCACAAAGAGCAGAGGGACGAAGCAAGTTCCCCCAGCAAGACCCTTGCCGGGTGGCCTCAGCGGCCCCGGCAAGACTCTTGCCGGGACAGCTCGCCCCGCACCAACAGAGAGAGCCACCCTTGAGCCCACGGCCCCCAGTGCCATCATCAGCGTGGGGCCAGGGCTCAGGAAGGCACCCCTGTGGTGGCATGTAGATCTTTGTGAAGACATATTCAAGATCAGATTAGAAGATGACGATTCTCGGCAAGATCCTTGCCAAGGAAGGCCACCAGACCCCCGGCAATATCCTTGTCGGGGACGACAACACGCCACGGTGAGCCCCTTGCCGGGCCACCCGGCAAGGCCCTCGCCAAAGACGCCGGCAAGGCCACCGCCAAGCCCACGTCAACCAAGCTTCCACCACCGTTCACATGCAGCTGCCAGCCCAACCAGCTGGCAGGCACCTGCGTGGCAACATGCAGCTCCTAGGCCAACTCATCAAGCGCCTGCGTGGCGGCTTTCAGATCTTCGTGAAGCCTCCACCACCGCGCCAACTCAGTTTCCTGCCTACCTACAAGGCACCGCACACATCCCTGGCCGAGGCGCGTGTCGAAGCGAGGAGGAGCGGTGACGGACGGGACGGGCCTCGCCCCCGTCCCCGATAAAGCAAGAGGACACCTAAGCGATGCATTAAATGCACCTTGACCTGTAATACGAGGGATAACCTCATGCCACTGTAGACCTTTCCACCTCCTGTGTGCCATTCTGGGAACCCCTTTTTCCTATAAAAGGAGGCCCGAGGCGACGAGGAGAGGGATTCGGCTCTTTCGAACCACACGCTGACCACAACTAGTTCGAGAACTCAAGAACTCTCAGAAAACACCCACCAAAGCAGGACTAGGGTTTTACGCATCCTCGCGGCCCGAACCTGGGTAATCGATCCTTGTGCTGTCTACTAGCCCTGCTCTCCTCGCAACCCTATGCCCCAGCAACCATAGTAGGGATTCTTGTGATCCCGTAGGTGTCGTTCCACACCGACACCTTATGATTGGAGTCATCCTCTTTTTTTCTATGGGGTTAAGAAACTAGGCTTCCTCATCTTTCTATCAGGATCACGTGTTACTAATCCGTAGACTCTTAGTATTGTTGGTCTCAAGCCTCAGTTCAGTTCTAGTACTTCAGTGTGTTAGCAGTTGGTCTTAGAACCTTGATATTGTGATGTTGAGTGGTTATGCCACCAATTTGTAGGATGTCTCAAATCTTTTTGAGCATTTACAACCGTTATGCTGTCCAAGTCATCCCAGATTTCTAAATAGTCTGATGCACTTGCAAATCTGTCTTCCCATTCCCGATGTTCCTTTGGGCTAGATTAACCAACTAACCAGTGTGTTTAGGTACTCTATTGCCTCAACATATATGTTGGAGCTATTATTATGACCCTAGGTGTCTTAGAGAATCACCTAGTAATCTAGCCAAGTTTTGTGTTCCTAGTATGTTGATTATGGCCGTCATTCTCGAAAGCATCTCATGATGCCATATAGTTAGTAGGCATTCTACCCCTGGGTTTTTGAACCCGAGATTCACCCTATTCATTCATGTTGATAGTGTTTGCTAGTTCCTTAGGATATTAGTAACCTTTGCAATAGTCCTTGAGGTCTATGGTATTTTTTTCTTCCAAATACCATGAACTGCTTATGGCAGAAGTTCTTGAACCAAAAGATCACAACAAGAGTGCTCTCGATGAGTTCCACATTCTATATTGTGACTCTGCCAGTCCTACCTCTCTGCATGGATTATCCGGAAGAAACCTGTTGAACTTGGTTCGACATACTAATCTATGCGTCCACAACTCAGAAAGTTATATGCTCCTTGAGTTGTCCATTTTCAGTTGTATTCCGACCATCATCTATCAGTTGATAGTCAAGAGTATGTGTGCAATCGTGTTCATCGATGCCTATTATTCTTGTGGTCCATCAAGCCGTTCTATTTTAGAATGAGTAGGAGAAACAAAATCCAATACCTCATCCATTTCTAGGATTGTGTCAAAGCAGTGTATTCCACAGATCAAAATGCCAATCCATCTTTTGTCTATTCTACCTTGGAGTGTCACCTCCTTCATGTTAGGAATGTCATGAGAATTGCACAACCTCTTATGAATTCGTGATACAAATACTCCTCGCCATCATTATTCATTTCCCAGTCTCTGTGTTGTTGTAACCAGAATACCGACAAGTGAACCTTGATGTGTGAAATCAATACTCCTAGCAACTCCGTTGTTTGGTAGTATGGAGAATAATCTCATTCTTAGCGTGTTGGTTATTGAATTATCATTCTAAGATAGATTGTGCTACCTAGCCCATCTTTTCTAGTGCACTCTTCGATAAACGAGTTAGGAGTGTTTCAATACCTCGCTCCTTTGATCATATCGTCTTGCCCTGAAAAGCAAGATCGGTCTCGAGCTTAGTAATATATGGGTGGTCCGTGATTTTCTGAATATCTTCTCAGAAGTATCACCAGGTTGACCCCTGACCTTTATGTTGAGCTCATAGTCAAGTTGGTTTATCCCTCTAAACCACCCTTTCTCAAAGATTCTGTGTTGGATACCCTGAACTAGTTGGTTGAGCTAAACAACAACTTGGAGAGTTAGAAGATGGAAGCTTGTCCGACTTAGTTCATCACTAAGGGATATCTTCTTGTGTCTGTGTTGAAGAAAGATGATATCTTTATCAATTGGTCCTCGTGATCAGTTGTTGGATCTATTGTCTTGTCAAACTTTGATTTGAGTGTGGGCTATCGTCATATCAAATCAGAACCAACGGTGTTAGTAATGTTGTTTTACTCGTGGTTGATCCCTCGAGCATACACCATTATATCCTTTGGTCTGACCAATGCTATCACCTTGTTCACATAGTTATGAAATTCCATCTGTATGGAAAACCTCGGTGACTTGTTGTTGAGCCCATCAACAACATTTTATCTTCTCCATGATTTTGTTGAACATTAAGCTAGTGTTGGAAACTTTTGAAAGCATTTCTTCATGCTAGCTCATGAAGCATATGTTTGGATGAAAGAAGTGACTTCCTATAATTCATGTGCATTTGGTGTAAGTTGCCGCTATGAATTTGAGAAAGCTTGTTTTGCTTCCTCTGGAATCATCCCAAGTCATTCATGCATATGTGTGAAGTATTCTGTGGTCTGGAGACTTGCAACCTTCATTCTATATGTATCCCTAGCACACCAAACCACTGATTGATTTGTTCTAGGAAAAGAAGTTAACTGCTAATCCATGGTAATGCACAAGACTTCAATATCCTCGATGATGGTTTCCACCTAAACTTGGTAGTGTTTTGTTGTAAGACTACTATGTGGTCGTGCTTGTCTGGGACTGCATGTTCACATGTGTGTAGTAGAACCAACTCATGTTTTGGAGCTTGCTACCATAGTCCATTTTCGAGAATCTCGTAACGTTATCTCGTCGATTTGTGTTGCAAACTTTCCTTTTCAGACACACGGATGTCTAGAATATCCTGTCACCAGTCGGATCTGAATCTCAGGTAGATATGATGGTTGGAACATTCCCAACATTTGCATTTTGTCCCCAGCTTGCACCGCCATTGTGCCAAATTACATGGGCTGCCCTTCTCAGTAATTTATATTCAGGATCATCATCAAAAGTGGTCCTACCATGGGTCCCATCCATTTCCGATGATAAGCAAAAATCATCCATTGCGTTGTCTTCAACAAGGTAGTCCACATCATCCATTCTAGCCCGAGTATGCCGTTCTCTCGAACTCTATCAAACGAACGCCTGTAAATTGCCTTAGGGTGGTATGAAGAGTTCCAATGATCTATGTATCAAAAGTAATTCTTTTTGCTACTTAAGGGAGTAATTCGACGAGTCACCTTCTCCAAGGTGCCCCGTTATGGTATAACAGGCAATTACCTTCCTCGCTACCTTGAGACCGTCCACCATCTTCTTAAGCGTGGAATTGTTGCCTACCAAATCGAACCTTCATCATCTGCTACTATCCATCCCTCTTGATGTATGTTTTTTGTCCTAGCTCAAGAGATGTTCCCACGTCTCATTCCGCGAGTTGATCATTAGTTGCTCGATCTTCGAGAAGATCAATTATTCTAGAGTTTCCCTTTCTTCTGGTTATCATGTTGGATGGAGTTCTCAGAGCAAGACGTCGAGACAAAGATGATGATCGAATCAACGTTCTTATGAAGTGCAACCTGGGTCATGAAGATTGTGTTAGCTTTGTGCCCCCTCTGTCTTCTTACCACATGTCTTGAATCTCGGGACGAGATTCTTGTTTAGTGGGGGTGAGTTGTCACAACCCTAGAATTTGTTTGCAGTTAGTTGCATCTGCATCCATGCATCCATGCATCATGTTTGATTTTTGTTAAACTTTAAATGGGGATGCTCAAACCGTAGCACCAAATTAATTCAAATAGGTTCAACCTAAAATCATTTTCAGTGAATCCAAAGCGCCCTTCAAAAATGTTCATGATTTATGGGAAGTGATGAAAAGCTCCCCTCTTCCCCGAGATGCCCAGGAGCGCGCCGCCGATCACCATTGCGCCCGCCGGTCACCCCACACCTCGCCGACGCACCCAGAAGCTCCACCACTTTGTCCTCGACCCCTCACCGGGCCACGCCCTGCCAAAAGCCGCCATATGTCCTCACCGAGCTCGTCTTCAACCTCCCGATGACAAGATCGCTTTCACCACCCCGCTCACTCCGACACCTCCCCCGCCCCACCGTCTACACCGACCGACTCCTCGCAAGCCATTACCCTCTCCCCTCCGTCTTTTCCTTCGCGCATGCCCCGTAGCCACTGCCCCGCGAGCACCCGAAGTCGTCGTCTGCCATGGTCGGCGAGCTCCGTTCCCCTAGCCCCTCCGCTCCGCATCGTTGCTCCGGCGTGCTCTTGCTGCCCATTAGGTGCTTCCTAGCACCTCCGTTCTCTCGCCCTCGAGCTACAGCACCGCTCCCATGCATACCCGTGCTCCGGCCGCCCCTGTCGTCTTTGCCGTCGCTGCTGTAGCCCGCCCCTGCACCGCCCACGGCCACCACCCGATGCACCTCATCGCGCTGCAGCTATGAGCCCAGTCCTGTCCCCTCTCGTCGCCGGAATCGCCGGAACGAGCACCGCCGCCGCATCTGTTTGCCATCAGCGGTTAGCCGCCAACGTGGCCACCTAGTTAGGGCTAATCACCCGCTAATTAAACATGTGACCCACATACATATGGGTCCCATGCCCTTAATTAACCACATTTTATTTCCTATTTATTTTTAGCTAATCACAGTGGCCCCACGCGTCAGCGTTGACCTTGCTGACGTTCCCTTGACCGACCCCACCCGTCAGTGACCCAAGCGAGCAATGTGACACTGACCAACGGGTCCCATGGGTCAGGTTTGACCTGGAGCGGTCAGTTGACCTGCTGAGGTCATCGTGGCATCATGTTGATGTAGTAAATGTTTTCTGGGATTTTAAATAAATCAGTAATGATTTATTTATTTCAGAAAATATCCAAAACTTGTAAAATTCATAGAAATTCAACCGTAACTCCAAATGAAATAATGTATATATGAAAAATGATCAGAAAAATCTAAAGAATCTGTTTATGGCATTTTCATGCATGTTTGAGAAACCTAAAGGTATTGTATATGGCAATTTGAATTAATGGAATTTGAAATGCCTTATGTGGAGTTTGAATTTGAATCTTGTGTTCAAACCAACTCCATTGAAATCGTTGCTAGCTGCATTAGCTCAAATCACAGCATATTGCCATCTCATGATCATGCATCATATTTGTTGCATCGCATTGATTGTGTTCCTTCTCTTTTGTCGGTGTTTGTCCCCTCTCGGTAGCAGACGATTCCGACGTTCAGATCGATGTCACTGATGAAGAATAGTACTATCTTCAGAAGTGCCAGGAAAGCAAAACCCCATTGAGCATTCCCATACAATCCCACTCTCTCTCGCTCTTGGTCTCTTTTACAACATTAGGACAAAAAACGAATTAACTGTTACATGTTGCGGTAGTTGAACCCCTTTTCCTCTACATGACTGTCTTTGCCACAGTAAATAGTTGAAACCCACTAGCATGAGTAGGAGTTGTTTTAGCCATGATGTGCCTACTCATTCATGCTTGGTTGTTATGCCTGCTATTTGCTTAGAGTTGTGTCAGGTCTGATTCATCGGGGACGAATTGGAATGTGGTCATCTTGTCCTACTATTGAGAGCTAAGTGTGTGAACACGATTTGGTAAAGGTAGCGGTGAGAGGCCATGTAGGAGTATGTGGTGGGTTGTCTCATTGAAACTGTCCTCAAGAACTGAGTTCTATGTTTGTGATCCAAGATAGTTACTACCACACATTGGGATCCTTAATTGACTCTCTCGACTTATTAATTACCTTGATCTCTGTCCAGGAGTTGCAAGTAGTTTCTGGTGTTTGTAGCATGCTAGAGGCCATGCGCAGCGCTGACCCTAGGGGTGCGCTGTGATGCGGTAGGCATGTGTCATGGTGTACCGAGACGCCCATTTGGTGCCTCGGGAACCCTGCACACATCGTTCGGGGCTGTAGTGGAAACCTCGTCCGGACTCCCTACAGATGGAACTTGAATAGGCTATAAACCTGGATTAGAGACTTGTGTGGTTAGTTAGGTCATGGTCGACACCCTCGCCAGGCTTCTGCTTGATGGTTCCCGAGTACATGTCGTGTAACGACGATAAGTGTTGGAAGTGTGTGTGAAGAAGTACACCCCTGCAGGGTTAACATGATCTATTCGAATAGCCACGTCTGCGGTAATGGACTACTAGGTTGCTTACATTGTTCATAGAAAGTGAAAGTGGATACTCTAAAATGCGCAAGATAAGCGTGAGTGCTATGGATGGCCTTCTCGTAGGGAGACGGGAGAGGATCCATAGTGGTGTATTCATATGGTGAATATGTGGACTCGTGTGCGCCACCTCAAAAGAGTTACTTGCAGTCGTAGTACAGGATAGCCACTGAGTCAAAGTTGGCTTGCTACAGTTAAAGTCCACCACCCCTTTCCTGATACTGATGCATATGTAGATAGTTCTGATGTAAGTCTTGCTGGGTACATTTGTACTCACGTTTGCTTAATTTATTTTTTTACATAGAGACTTCAGTCTCACTAGTAGTTTTGTGTGGACTTCGATGTTTAGCTTGTTATCTCAGCTACGATCTTGTACCCTTGGGAGGGTCTTGTAGATAGTCAGGCTCTAAAGCCTTCTTCCTTTTCAGATGTGTGTACCCAAACATGTTTATGCTTCCGTTGCCTGTATGCTCTGTATGTTGGTTCATGTGACCTATGATTGTAATTCTTACTATGTATGACTCTTCGGAGCCTTATGAATAAATACTTTGAGTCGTAGAGTTTTGTTGTGATGCCATGTTGTATTTGCACATATCGAGCATATTGTGTGTATGATTTTGAAATGCTTGGTATGTGTGGGACCGATAATCTAGCTATTTATTCTTGGTAGCCTCTCTTACAGGGAAATGTCTCCTAGTTCTTCCACTCAGCCATGGTGGCTTGCTACTGCTCCAAAACACATGGGATGATTGGCATGTGTCTTCTTTGCTCCTGTGTCAGTCCCTTCAGGGAAATGTCACGCACTGTTCCTTTAAATCCTTGTAGCTTGCTATGACTTGGGTTCATACGTTGATGACCGACACGTGCATTGTCGGGTCTTGTATGCTTGTCCCGGTAAGTTAGTGCCACCTTGGGTTTACGACTAGTCATGTCGGCCCGGATTCTATGTCATATGGATGCTAGAGACACTATCATATATGTGAGCCAAAAGGTGCAAACGGTCTCGGGCCAGGTATGGTGGCACCCGTGGGGATACCGTGCATGAGGCTGCAAGGGGATATGACGTGTTACATGCTAGATAGGTGTGACTTAGGATCGGTGTCCTAACACTTCCTTCCCCCTGCACCTCTTCCTCCAAGATCTCACATATGGCGTCTGGGAAGGGGAATCCTCTCGCACCGGCTGCAAGATCCTCCGCTTCTCCCACGTCGGCCCTCGGCACGTCATCCGTCACCGAGGAGAAGCACCTCGCCGCTACGCTCCCGTAGACGGTGAGTGATGACAACAAGTGGAAGGAGACTATCCTCTTGGTGGGTTCCGCCGAGCAGAGGACATTAGCACGTACAATTTATCCCTTCTTCCTCCACACCGTCTTTGCGGGGCTCGTCCCACCTTTCTCCGGGTTCTTCACCGGCATCCCCAATTACTACCAGTTCTAGGCTCTGCATCTTCTGCCAAACTCTCTCCTCCTCCTGTCCTTCTTCGCCTTTTACTGTGAGGCGTTTGTGGCCGTGAGGCCTTCCGTTGTGCTCCTCCGGCACTTCTTCTACCTGCGGCTGCACGATCCGACCCAGCTCTCCTTCTGCGTATCCTTCGCTGCGGTCCACAAGGGCAACACACTCATGAGGGCCAGGAAGAAGGTGGAGAACTTCCGGCGATGGTGGGTCTTCTTGGACGCCAAGGGCCTCAATGTGTGGCTGGAATTACCAACCCAGCTGTCGAGAAGCTTGACGGATGGGGTCACGAGAAGCTCTCTGATCCCGGGCGGCGCCGGTCCTGAGGAAGATGATCGCACACATGGACGCTGGAGCGCTGATGGGGGGCATGCTTGTCAAGGATTTCCTGACGCAACGCCTGGCCCGCTCCAAGCACACGTCGCCCCATGTGGGAGTTCAAGGGCGCATAGGATGACATCCGACTATGCTCGGGGAGGTTGACAGGTGAGGAGCTGGACAAGGCCATGAACATCCTGCTCAAGGGGAAGCCAGGCAACCTCCCGGGGGCCTACATCCCGCTATACCGCCATGTCGATTGGGAGGCGCTGGTCGCCGCCATACATGTCTTTAGCAAGCTGGGGCTCGTGCCGCCCGAACTCCCCAACTCACTGGCGCTGGTGTCTTCTGGCGATTACGCTGGCGAAGAGGGCGAGGAATACTCATAGGCGATCGTTGATGATGTGGTGTTGACCTCTCCCCTGTCCCAGAGCGAGCTTCTTTGCGGCCTCATAGATGATGCCGACACCGTCGAGCCCCCGGTCGTGGAATCCCCACGCTCCACCGGGGTCGTCACGAGGTCTGAGGCCACTCCCTTAGCCCTACGGAGGCCAGGCCGGGCGACCCTGAAGAAGAGCGGGGCTACACCCCCTCTCCAAGGTGACGCCTCCGCCTTGCCGACCGTTGATGCCGCACCAAGGCCAGTCGTCGTGCGCCCCGCCAACCCTCAAGACGTGGCCAAGGCCAGGCCTAGGAAGATCAGTGGTGTCCCGGTCCCGGCTAGGAAGAGGGCGTACATCACCTCTAACGAGTAAGTGCCTTACCTTGCTTTAGTTTGTCGCCCTTGATACTGTGCCCACAGTGCTCTCCTCCTGGTGACCAGGATGGGCATCACGGTGAGGAAGGAGGGAGCCAGGACACCGGAGGTGCCACCACTCACCACAGCCATGGCAGGTCTGGCACAGATGGAAGAGGTTGCTTCGCGCTCCCTTACGACAGAGCGCCACCCCCAAAGCACGGTGGTGGAACCTCAGGAGGAGTCTGCCCCCGCAGGCCAGCAGGCTCCGGAGCCACCCATCCCCGTCGTGCCTGTCTGGGGTTCGGAGGCTCCAGTGCCCCAAGTTGCCCTTGTTGCTACCTCCCTGGCGGTGACACCAACCCACACGCTGATGCCGCCTCCTCCCCAAGTCCTCCCATTAGCGGACTGCGGCCCCCTCATCAGGCCCAGAATCTGGAGGAAGCACATCTTCAGCCACCTCCACCTCCAGGACATAGGTTTCGACCTGGCACACTGATCGAGCCGGTGGCCCTTGAGTCCCGCACCGCTGCCGCTGAGGTCGTGAAGAAGTAGGTGGAAGCCCTGCTGGGGAAGTTTGGCTGCGTCCCTGACCTCGCAGCTATGGAGGCAGAGGCCGGCAGCCAAGATGGTGGTAGCATCATCAACGACGGGCTTCCCAAGGTGAGCGGCGGCGGCGACCAAGGCGACAGCGACGCTTCTTCCTAGTTTGACCCTGCAACATTCATCGTGCCTCGTGGAGGTGTGAGAACTTCTGTTTGAACTTGTGGAACATTATGTTTTGTAATAACTTGCCGGGACTCCGCGATTTCTTTTCCATCTCGGTTTCCTTCCTGTTTGCATTAGTGTTCTGCATCGGCACGGCCCGACCCGCACATACCTCAACCACCGTTGGGGCGTCCGGATGACCAGGACGAGGCCAAGGGGTGAGGAGTGATACGTCCATTTTGCATCATGTTTACCTACTATTATTTATAATGTTTTAATGCATAATAATGCTTTTCGGAGCAATTCTAATGCCTTTTCTCATAATATGCAAGGTTCACACAAAGAGGGAGAATTTCGGCGCCCGGAAATCTAGATCTGGAAAAGCTACGTCAGGCCACCTATTCAGCACAACTCCAAATGAGCTGAAACTTCACGAGGATTTTTTATGGAATAAATAACAAATATTGGAGCAAATAACCATCGGAGGGGGCCACCGGGTGAGCACAAGACACCAGGGTGCGCCTACCCCCCAGGCATGCCCTGGTGGGTTGTAGTCAGCCCAGCCCACCTCCGGTGCCCATCTTCTGGTATATAAGTAATTTTGACCTTGAAAAAAATAAGGGGAGGACTTTCGGGATGGAGCGCCGCCATCTTGAGGCGGAACCTTGGCAGGAGCACTTTTGCCCTCGGGGGGAACGATTCTGCCGGGGGAACTTCCCTCTCGGAGGGGGAAATCATCGTCATCATCATCACCAACAACTCTCCCATCTTGGGGAGGGCAATCTCCATCAACATCTTCAATAGCACCATCTCCTCTCAAACCCTAGTTCATCTCTTGTGTTTGATCTTTGTACCGTGGAAGATTATATGTTCAGATCCAATATGCTATTTAATACCCCTCTGATCTTGAGCATGATTATCATTTGTGACTAGTTACTTTTGTTCTTGAGGTCACGTGAGAAATCTTGTTGCAAGCAATCATGTGAACTTGATATGTGTTCGATATTTTGATAGTATGTATGTCGTGATTCCCTTAGTGGTGTCATGTGAACTTGATATGTGTTCGATATTTTGATAGTATGTATGTCGTGATTCCCTTAGTGGTGTCATGCGAACGTCGACTACATGACACTTCACCATATTTGGGCCTAAGGGAATGCATTGTGGAGTAGTAACTAGATGATGGGTTGCGAGAGTGACAGAAGCTTAAACCCTAGTTTATGCGCTATTCCGTAAGGGACCGATTGGATCCAAAAGTTTAATGCTATGGTTAGAATTTATTCTTAATACTTTTCTCATAGTTGCGGATGCTTGCGAGGGGGTTAATCATAAGTAGGAGGTTTGTTCAAGCAAGAATAGCACCTAAGCACCGGTCCACCCACATATCAAATTATCAAAGTAGCGAACATGAATCGAACCAACATGATGAAAGTGACTAGATGAAATTCGCGTGTACCCTCAAGAACGCTTTGCTTACTATAAGAGACCATTTTGGCCTGTCCTTTGCCTCAAAAAGGATTGGGCTACCTTGTTGCACTTTTGTTACTATTATTGTTACTTGCTCGTTACAAATCATCTTGCTACCAAACTACTATGTTACTTACAATTTCAGCGCTTGCAGACAATACCTTGCTGAAAACCACTTGTCATTTCCTTTTGCTCCTCGTTGGGTATGACAGTCTTACTTGTCAAAAAGGCTACAATTGATCCCATATACTTGTGGGTCATCAAGGGGCTACATGACCAGTGAGGCCTCTGAGTCGCGATGCTCAGGGGTCCCCCTTGATGTATGAACAACCCTCATGAAGGAAATATGAGCAGCGTCTGAGTCAATCTGAAGTCCTCTATACCTTTGCTTGCCAGCTTCTGCCTGGGAGGGACGCGAGAAAACTAGATAAGGTGGCGTGCGCCAGGCGTGTCCTGAGCGTAGCTGCCGTGCCCAGCCCCCTCGCGCATCCTTCCATAGGGAAAGCTGCGCAGTGGGACCGTACAACAAGCCTATAGGCCCTCCTGAGGTTGTTACAGCTCAACCTTGTAGTCCGGTCGGGTTTGGCCGGGTTAAGCTCTACCAAACCCATGCCCGAATGGGAAATGGGCACATCACCAGACCCACGAACCTACCCATGGGCAGAGGAACAGACCCATGCCCGAACCCGACGGGTAACCCGATCCTACCGGGCACCCATCGGGTCTTAACGTTTTTATTTTTGAATTATGTTTCATGAGCAGTACATGTTCTGCGTCGTACCAGTGCATTTCCTAGTTCTTACTTCTCACCGAGGGGAATACAGGGACGCGTTCCTAGTGCTCTTTTATAAGCAGCATTCTGCCTCCTATGTCCTTGAGTAGCAAGGTGGGACTAAAATGCCAGACATCTAGCAGTTTGATGCACGCATGGCACCAGGCCAGCAGCCTTCCACACGTGTGGAACCAAATTCCAGCCTATAGAGGCCCATAAAGTGAATATCGGGCTGAATGAAACATCTTATTGGTTTTCCTATGGGCCTACTAGATAAGAGAACTGACTAGTGCGAGAGAGATCCATGTGTTCGGCCAATTAGCGTCACCGCTAGCAATAGTTTTCAGTTTAGACTAAAAAAGTAGTGTCCAGCTTGCTACTAGCCGTTGATACTTCAAAGTTATCATATACTTATATGAAGTGCATTTCTAAAAGAATAAGTGTATAGAAATATTTATTTTATTATTAATACTAATGGGCAACCCGTCGGGTGACCCGCGGGTGCAAAATACCCATACCCTACCACAACTAATCGGGTTACCCATGGGCGAAGTTGGTGACCCATACCCTACCCATTCGAGTCGGGTGCCCATGGGCGGCCATGCCCATGGGCAGGATTGCCGACTTGAGTTGCAGCCACTAGGGTTCCCTTAGTTGTTTATTCACCAGCGCAGAGCATGGTGCTTCCACTTTAGCGTGGGCATAGCCGCTCCTCGACCATGTCATCCGCCAGCGCAGAGCATGGGGATTCCACTGGTGTGTGGGCATAGTCGCTCCTCCACCGTGTCGTCCACCAGCACGGAGCATGGGGCTTCCACTGGTGCGTGGGTGGGATTTCCCTCGAGGGGAGACTCAGGGGCATGTATAGCCCCCGTTCATACACGTGGCTTGCACGACACAACTGGAGGAGGTGTATCTGGCACTCGTGAGCTAGCATGGGACTCATGAGGCCCTACGTCAAGGCGGGTTGCGCCTGAATTTCTAGTGTGGGGCACTTGTAAGAACCCTGTGAGATGTTGAGGTGGCCTGCGCCGAGTGAATCTCAGGAGGACATCACATGATAAGGCGAAACACCAACGACCCCAGGAGGTGACATGAACGGGGCCGACTCGCTAGAGAGAGCTCAACTGTTGGGTTTATCGATGTTGCAGATATGGACCCAAGCACAGACGCTGTGCCCAGTCTTCTCATGCAACAACCCTAAAGATAGACAACCGACACGCGGCTCCCGCGGTGGCGAGGCACCGGGTCGCGCGCCCTGACTCATCCACCCTCGATTAGCTCATGCGAGAACAAGGCACCAAGGACCACGAGAGGTGACGTGCACAGGAGCTGCCCCGCGAGACAGAGCTCGACCACTTGGGTTTAGCGATGCTGCAGGGACGAATCCGAGCACAGATGTCATGCCACTCCTTAATCATGAGGCGGTCACGGGCGGGTTTGTTAGGGCGCACAACATTCTTGGTGGCAAAGCACCGGACATGCAGGTTGCAACATTAAGAAATTCATAAAAGGGCAAAGTCAGTTCTGATACATGTGCAAAATGATACAAGCTGCAGGGATGGGCCCTGACAGCTTGAGGATAATGCAACCCTCAATTGAACAAAACAAAAAGTCACCTGGCACCACCGTTGTAGAAGCGTTGGAGTAGCTAAAGACGCGTGCTACAAATATCGCTCCTCACGAGCCGACCGCCCCTGAGGCCCGCAAGGCTCCGGAGGCCCGGGGAGCTCGCGAGGTTTCGACACCTCCTCCGTCAAGACTGCCTGGTGATTGGCCTCGTGAGCTGCCAAAACACCCTGCATGTAGCGCTGGTGTGAGGAAGCCATGTTGAGCAGGCCAAACGGCATGCAGATGTAGCTGCAGGCATGGCCCCCACTCTGGCCAACATGGGACGGGCAGAAGAGCTCCTGAGAAGCAGCCCTGTTGAGGCCTGGGATGTTGACATAGACGCGCAGCTCGCCACCCATGTCAGGGACGGCAGCTGCACTGGATGGTGCGGGGCAACGCTCGCCACGCATGGCTCACGCCTCCTGAAGCTCCTCGATTGCTTGGCGATGAACTCCTGAGCGCCTGGCGCCTCGCGCCCTATGCCTTGCTCACGGAGGCGTGCGTCGAAACACGCCCCCACGTGGTGTCTGAACGCCTCCCTCATGACGCTGGTCAGGTCAGAGGCCCTCCAGATGAGATCCCCCGAGCTTGTCCTGAGAGGGGCGCTGGGCGCACCTTCCTATGCGAGAGGGAAAGGCGCCCTAGCGGTGGGCGCGGGGCCTGAAGCATGATCATTGGGCGCCATGATAACCCACAAGTGTAGGGGATCATTTGTAGCCTTCTTCGATAAGTAAGAGTGTCGAACCCAACGAGGAGCTACAGGTAGAACAAATATTCCCTCAAGTTCTATCGACCACTGATAGAACTCTACGCACACTTGATGTTTGCTTTACCTGAAACAAGTATGAAACTATTTTGCCAGAATAAAACTACGACTACTTTGCGAGAATAAAACTATGAATAAATTGCAAGGTAATAAAAGTGAATAGCTTTTGTCAACAAGAAAGTCATTTGTCCCTAGGCAATCGATAACAAGTACCGGTAATCATTCTTGTAATTTTATATGAGGGAGAGGCATGAGCTAACATACTTTCTCTAGTTGGATCATATGCACTTATGATTGGGACTCTAGCAAGCATCTGCAACTACTAAAGATCATTAAGGTCGTGAAACCCAACCATAGCATTAAGTATCAAGTCCTCTTTATCCCATACGCCATACGCCATAACCCACTTATCCGCGTTTAGGCTGTTGTCATCCCTCGCAACACTGACAATAAGCAAACAATGAACATATTGCAACACCCTACAGCAGGGCCCCCTCACGTTTGCGTGAGACGGAGGGCACCATAGGACAACACCATAAATAAAATATACAATCATACCAACCAAGATCTCGATTAACCCACAAGACAAAACATATCTACTCAAACATCATAGGATACCCAAATATCATTGGGAAATAATATATGGAGTTGGGCACCATGTTTAAGTAGAGATTACAACGGGGAGAAGAGGTGTTAAACCGCTGCAAAGAGGGGGAGGAAGTTGGTGCTGACGGTAGCAAGATTGTTAATGTAGATTGCCGTCACGATCCTTGCCCCGACGACACTCCGACGCCACCGGGAGAGAGGGAGAGAGTGCCCCCTCCTTATTCTTCTTC